>NW_026706468.1:0-155059 GCF_029867415.1 Vicia villosa
ATCCTAGACTCTGCTAAGGAAGATTGATGAAGATAAGGGTGACAGAGACTGTCCATGTCTCTCATTCCAAAAGGTGTACTCAATGCAAAATTGAGACAAACTTGGCTTGTTAAAAGTCTGGTTTAAATTGGAAGAAAACTCACCAGGGTAGGCTAAAAGGTGACTAAAGACCTGTTCCTATGTTTATAAGAAACCTGATGGGTCCTTGTATACAAGCTCAAGAGGAAGCTGGAAATGCTTTTAAGAAGCCTGTGGGTCCTTGTACAAAGCCCAAGAGGAGGCTAATCGAGGGTCCTTGTTATAGCACAAGAGAAAGCTATGTAGTTTTGAACTTATTTTGGCTCTAAGCAAATGGGTAAGAGGTTTCACCGGGAATAATTCCTCTTTGGGTGGATGTGTCCTATATTTTTGGATTCTAAGGTTTTTGCCAAGATGTTTCACCGGGAATAATTCATCTTGGGGGTTTGAACTACAGATCTCTAATTAGGAAAGAGCCTTCACCGGGAAGACATTCTCAATCCTAGGTCATATTCCTATAATATATATATAGTTTAATTGTCCTAAGGTTTATACTCAAACGAAGTTCTAAACTAATATATATGCACAGTTTATATTTGACAGTAATTTAAATAAAGACTGTAAATTGAAAGCTTGTAAAGCCTAACCTGGATGGAGTGGAGGCCTTTGAAGAAGTATGTACAGAGCCTCAACAGTAATTGGTGGATAACAGTTGAATATATATATGATAAATAGTTAATGGTTTTTGAAAACAGAAGAAGTGAAGATGGACAAAGGTCACATAGGTATCTGAAGAGTTTCACCGGGAATAATGCCCTTCAAATACCTGTCATACCCCAAAATTTACCTCCCACACTTTTCTCATAACAAAAACAAGGTTCAAATCTCAAGGCATGGCTCATTCACATAATCCAGATAATCCACGGTCAACTGATCCAAATTGAAAGGTTAACCAAAGTCAAAGCATGATCCAAACTTATAACCATTGGTCACATAACAAGTATGGGGAGGTTTATCCATCATTTGATCAAATATTGATCATGATTCCATTAACAGAAACTCAGAGATGAACAAATACAAAAAGGTTCAAATTAGGGTTTCTTTAGGAGAAAGTCAACCCAACTTTGACTGGGCATAACTTTCACCTGGAACATCAAAAATTCCCCACTCAAAGCCTATTGTGAAGGAAATTGAATTCTCTACAACTTTGTGTCTCACAAGCCAAGGCTAAAAATGCTTCATTTAAGAGATACAAAGCAAAAGATTACAGGTCATTTTCAGGCATCCTTCAAAAGTAGTTTTTCCCAAAGAGGATATGATCAAGATAAAAGTTCCAAATGAAAAATATATTCCAAAGTGGCTTGTAGAGGACCTCTTGAGGTTTCCAAAAAGTCTTAGAAATCCCTCATAGCTTAAATATTGAGTGAGATATGATCAATCAAAGTTGGGAGATTTTGAGGGACCAAATGTGAAAAAGGAGGGTTTCAAAAGTGAAATTCTTACTTATGGGCCTACATTTTATGACTCAAACTTGATCCATAAGTTATCCAAACCATGTACCACGAATTTCACCTTTTATTTATTTTTTTTATATGATTTTTATTTCATTTAACAATGATTTAAAAATAATATAATTGAAGAAAATCAAGTATTGTGTGAAAAAGATTCATATTGACTATTTCCAATCACAATTATGACAGAATTATAATCTATTTTCGTGGTATATTAATTGGGAAGGAATTAATAGAAGATTTGGACAAAGTTAGAAAGTTTCCAATCAAATCTCTAATCAAATTTCTCAATATTGAAAGATTGGATTCAAGTGAGGTTTTGGACAATTTTATTGACCTAACTCGTTGCCTATAAGTACCTAACATATACCACTTGAATAAGGGTTGAGAATTCTGCCCAGAGAGAGAGTTGCAAGAACGAAAAAAAGCTCCAAGAACTCAGAATCGGTTTCAAGGAATTTGTGCCTTTCAACGAGAATTGAAGGTTGCAAAAGATTCACAGAAGGATTCTGAACGTATCTGGATACTCGCACGACTTCAACACCCCCAGAACAATCTCCAATTAGCCTAAGTAAGTCACTCTGAACTTTGGATCGATTAGCATGGTTTACGCATTCATATGATAATTCGTTTGTATATTTTGCTTGTGTCTGATGCTGTGAACGTTTTTGGATCCTTAATTTTGTTTCTGAGCATGTTTCATATGAATCGCCATTGAAGACCGTTTTAAGCTTTTAGGGTTCATAATTAGGGCTTTCTGGTAGAGATGAAATTAGGGAAAATTAAGGCCACCATTAGCTTCGCATGGTTTAGACGAAGCGTCTGAAAGGCTCGCGAAAGATTTATGTGAACGTATGAGCTATTCGTTATTATTCAGGTCTATTCGCTACGAAGGAATCTCTAGCAGATTCGTAGCTAATTTATGAGAGATTTGCAGGTCTAGGGGTGGAAGACGATGAGCTGGCATCGTCTGGTTCGTTAGTTTAAATTTCGCGCGCATGAATTTCTATTTGGAGGTTCGTTTTTATTTATTGAGTCAAGTGCGTATATTTAACAATTGGTTTATCTGGTTGAGTTGGTTGAAACGCGCGCGTGTGAGGGAGAGGTCGCAGGTTCGAGCCTCCCCTCCAACAATATTTTTGTGTAAAATCCCTTTTCTTGATCCAGTGCGTGCACAACATCATAGGCACGCCATACTGCCTCAAATCTGACCCTTGATTCTCACCCCAACCAGATCTGACGCCCTTAGTTTGATGTCCATACCATGAGCCCTCATAACAACCCTACTGAATCAAAACCCTTATAAATGAATTAAATTTGAATTAATTTGTTTGTTTTAATTAGAATAGTTTAATATATATTTATTAATATTGCAACAATTATTTTATAAATAAATTAATATATGATGTATGCTAAATTATAATTTGTTACTCGTGCCGATTAAATCGATTAATCGCTATGGTTAACAATATATTTAATTAAAATGTTATTTAATTAAATAAAATATGATTTCTATTATTTGGTTAAATGGTTGCAACTATTTTATTAGTTGTGATGATTAACCGTTTTTCCCTCGATTTAATTTGTTATTCTTTTTAATCGAATCAATCGGTTATGAGGGGTAACAATGCATATAAAACTCCATAAAAATTATTAAAATATACCTCAGTTCATTATTAGTGATAATCGAATCAATCGATTAAAATTGGTAGTGATGCAAATTTCAAATCTTTTAACCATGGTGATCAAACCTATTGATCATTGCGGTTAATAGTGCCAAATCAGGGTTGTACGCCCTAAATCCTAATAATTCTAAATTCCATTCAAACTACAATTACAAACCCAAACTGCGATAGGCTGACCAAAAAGCCTCTAAAAAACCGTATCAAATCAAATTCCAACTCTAAATGGCGTACAACTCTTCCCGAACTACGTTGACTCTGATCCTCCATAAGGAGGTACGTAGGCACTTGGCAACAAGGCGAGTCCCCCTCTTCAAAATCTCAATCATGTCTTAAAATTCTGTTTGCCACATTTCTCCCTAATTTTCTGCCATGCAACCCTAATCTTTGATTGTTAGCCTTTAGGAAAGGGCTGAGGGTGCCTCATACCTTCCCTCAGCCTGATTATAATAACTTACCCTCAATCTCTTATCTGTGTAGGGTTTCCTATTCGCCCTTCAGAATAGGTGGCGACTCTCTAAGTATAATTTTTAGGCAGGTTGCTACAGCTGGCGACTCTGCTGGGGACAACACTTTTAGTGAATTATTATGCTCCTAAGGCTTGAGTGGGTTTAGGTTTATGGCTCGTGTTTATGGTTTAGGGTTTGTGGCGCATTTTAGGGTTTGGCAAACTTGCTATTTTTAGGGTTTGGGGGGAGGTTCATCTTTTAATAAATATTAATGTTTTTATTATTTATTTGTTTTTGTTTTTTGTTTATTTGTTCTGCTTTGAAATGTTTAATTATTATATGCATTGCTGCTTTATATTATGTTAAACCCTAAGTGTGGGAGTTAACTTTGAGATCAATAGGGGAGTACGAATCTCCTACGAATCTCACTGATAACTCCACTCGGAGTGGGTTGAGTGTTCGGAAAGGTCCAAAACGAGGCTTGACTTTGTTGAGGGCTGGACTGGATACTTAGCTGATCTCTCCGAGAACCTACCCCAAAAATTCGAACCTCATGGATAAAATGAGTCGTTTTAAAATCCGAAGAGACAAAGAGTCTCGGAGGCTACGAATGACCCCATGAGACCTTCTAGAACCCCCCATAAAAGGTTGGCTCCCTAGAGCCCCCTACGTCGAACCTATGAACCTGGGTTTCTTAAAATATTGTGTTATATATGTTTGATTTGTTTTATATATATATATATATTTGTTTTGTTACTATGATTTCCTTTTTTTGTGTGTTTGCATGCATCATCTCTCATTTGCATCCTCATCATGTTTTATCCACAAAAAAATAGTAAATAAAAAATATGATATAAATGTAAAAAAAATATATTCTATTTGGTGAATGTGTAGGAAGGATGAGCACCAAGAAGACCATTGTTCACCTTTCCGTTTCCACTCCGGATATCAAGAAGCTGAAAATAATCAAGGAGAAATTACCATCAAGTGCCTTGGATAGGTTTGTAATCCGCTATGGGAATATTTTGGACTTGCTAAGGGTGAGAGTACAAGAAGAAGCAATTACTGCTTTGGTTCAATTTTATGACCCTCCGCTTAGGTGCTTCACTTTTCAAGACTTTCAGTTGGCTCCAACTTTGGAAGAGATGGATGCTACTTTGGGGTTCTCAAAAATTAAAAAAGAATTCTATACTGGTGCGGGTAAAGAAGTTGACTTTTCAGATTTGGCAAAAGCTTTGGGGTTATCTGCTACGGAATTGAAGACTAATTATAAAACTGATGGGGATGTGCATGGGATCAAAAGATCTTACTTAGAAAATCAAGCTTTAATGTATGCTCAAAAGAAACAGTGGGACATTTGTGGACATTTATTAGCTCTTTTGATTTTTGGAGTTGTCTTATTGCCAAAAAATGTTGATTATGTTGATCCCGCTGCCATTCATGCTTTCACTTCCTTTAAGGTTTATGGAAAAGATCCTACTCCGACTATCCTCGCTAATATTTACTATGCTATCCATACAAAGTATGAAAAGAAGAGAGGAATGCTATTTTGTTGTGTCCACTGGCTATATTCTTGGTTGACTTCTCATCTCTACAAATCTAGTTGCTTTATCAAAGAGCTTGCTAGGAACGAGTGGTCTCAAAAGCTAAGGGCTCTTAAAGCTGATTCTATCCTATGGTATGCAAAGAAATTAAAATCTGATAGGATCATTTACAAATGTGGAGATTTCGACAATGTGCCATTAATGGGGACTCTTGGTTGTATTAATTATAACCCCGTTTTAGCATTGCGTCAATTAGGACATTCTATGGATAGTGAACCTTCGGAGCAACAAATAGAAGAATTGATCTTGCATGATAATGGGAAGGGTGCACCAAGAACATTGAAAAGAGTGATTCAAGCTTGGAGTCAGGTTCAAAGAAAATATTTTGGGCCAAAGAATGCAATTGCAAAAGCACCTTACACCACATGGGTTCAAGAAAGAGTTGGAAAGATTTTGCTACCTTTTGTTGTGGATCCCGCATACAAGCCTGATTCTCCCGATCCCGTTCCTCTATCCATCGAAGAGATAGAAGGGATCAAGGCTGCCCTAGAGGCATCCCAAAAGGAAAAAGAGAAACTAGAACTTGATTTGCATCAACTTACCAACGAAAAAAGTCAACTACGCTTTGACCTCAAAGAGAAAAATCAAGAACTTCAAGCAATGAAGGAGGAGAATGATAGACAAAGGGGTAAGAGGAAACGTGCAACCGAAGGAGTTCTAAGTGCTAATTTTAATTTGGAAGCACATAATGAGAGGTTGGAACAAGCGGATAGGGAAATTGCAAGGTGGAGAAGGCGTTACGAAAAGGCTTCCCATGACAAAACAGAATCTGAGAAGAATCTGGAAGCTGTGATCTTTGAATTAACTGATAGGACTAAAGATCAAGAGGATGAAATAAGAGGTCTCAAATATGATCTTCAAGAAGCCCTCAATGCTGGACAACAAGAACATGCAAGAAGATTAACCACGGAGGAAGAACTTTTACAGCGCACTGGTGAGTATGAAAGGGCATTTCAAGCTATGGTGTCACTTAGGGAAGTATTCACAAGACAAAAAGAGGAATTTGAGGCAGCCTTGGAAGAAAAAGATTATTGGAAAAGACTTTATTCAATTATTTCTGCGGCGAATGAGCATGTGAGCATGGTTCCCAAGATGCTCGAAGAATATGAAAAATGTCGTGAGGATCATGCTAAGCTAGTCTTCTTGTGTAATGATCTAATCCTGGATATTCCAAAAAGTTTGGAAAGAGCAGAATCTTCTCCCATCATCCTTCCTGAAGTCGTCAAAGAGTTTATGGAGCTTTGTAGGAGCATGGTGGACAAGTTCAAAGAAGACATCCAAAGACGCTCTTAGTTTTATGTTATTTCCTTGTTGCTTTTATTCCAAGTACTTTTGATTCAAGTTATTTTAAGTATTTTTAATTTTCAGTTTCCTTTCTTTTTTGTAAACCAACAATGAAGTGGTGTTTCCTTTCAATTAATAAAGTGTGTTTATTTTCGCATTTACTTGTTGTTCCTATAATATTCACCAAATAAATATATGCAAAAAAAAAAAAGAGAAAAAAAAGGAAGAAAAAAAATAAAAAAAGAAAGAATGTATATTTACTATAATAATGTGGATAAAACATGAACATAGCATAAGCATAACATTCATATCATGCATGCCATATTTCATTACCAAAGCATTAAAGAAAAACTATCTTCATCTCCAGTCACACCATTGCAACTCAACCGCTAATTCAGACAAGATCTCAAAAGAAAAGGGCAATGGAACAATTGGAACAGAACCAGGCCGCCCTTCGTGAGGAAATGACCCAACTAAAGGGTACTGTTGAAGACCTCCAGGGAGGAATGGCCCAAGTGCTGAGCTTCATGAAAGAACTCAAAGATAAGCAAGATAAAGCTAAGGAAGTTCATGATCAGTATGAAGAGATACCTAAAGATGGCAACCCATTGCTAGGATATGTTAAGGGTCATGACCCTCACAAGGCAAAAGCCCACTCCTCAAAAAGGACTATCACAACTCATGAAGAGGGAGAGGCTTCTCAAGAAGGATTTATCCCTACTATTCAGAAAGAAGGGGCGTCTCGCACCGTTCGCATTCCAGTCAACAATCCGCTTAGGGATGAGGACTACTTGGATTTACAGTATGGGGACACTAATGACACAGATCAAGTCCCTCAACCAAAGCTGACCTCCGTTGATTCTGGGGAGAATTCCAAGGAGAGTGGACAAATCAAGGCGCTGGAAGAAAGGATGAAAGCAATGGAAGGATATGATGTCTTCGATGTGGATACCTATGAAATGAGCTTAGTGCCGGATTTGACTATTCCTCACAAATTCAAGATACCCGACTTCGAAAAGTACAAGGGACTCTCTTGTCCGAGGAATCACTTGCGCATGTATGTGCGAAAAATGGCTGCTTATGCTCATGACCAAAAGCTGATGATGCATTTTTTCCAAGATAGCCTGAGTGGAGCATCGGTTGACTGGTATATGCAATTAGAGAAGTCTCACATCCGAAGCTGGACCGACCTTGCTAATACGTTCCTGAAACAATATAAATACAATTTGGACATGGCACCCGATCGGATGCAACTCCAAAATTTGTCACAAAAGAAAGAGGAATCATTCAAGGAGTATGCACAAAGATGGAGGGAAATGGCCTCCCGAGTCCAACCTCCCCTGTTGGAAAAAGAACTCGTAAAAATGTTTATGGCTACATTACAAGGGCCATACTACGATAAAATGGTAGGGAGTGTGTCTTCAGGGTTTTCAGATTTAGTGGTTATTGGTGAAAGGATAGAAGACGGAATTAAGAGCGGGAAAATACAAGGAGCATCATCTAACTCTTATCACTCAAAAAGGCCCACCTCAACCTTCGCTAAAAAGAAGGAAGGGGAGACCAACGCAGTAGTGCATCAAGAGCCTAGACCTCCTGTGTCCTACCCACCTCAACAAAGCAGGTTCCAAGGTCCTCCGAGGAAATTCGATCCTCTACCCACTTCCAAGAGTGAAATACTAAAATATTTGCTGAGTGAATCATTGGTAGAGCTTAGACCTATGCCACCCCTAATTCCAGGAAAGATTCCACCCAGATTCAACCCGAATGAGAGGTGTGAATTTCACGACAATTCTCCTGGACATACGTTGGAAAAATGTTGGGCCTTTAGGCACAAGGTTCAGGACTTGATAGAGTCAGGAGCAATTGCTTTTGACAAACCCAATGTGAAAACAAATCCAATGCCACACCATGAAGGCGCAGTCAATGCAATAGAAGTTGTCAATGAGCAAGAGTTGGTTCAACAACGGAACTCCCCCACAGATGCACTTAAGAGGTATCTTCTTATAAAGGGGTTTATCCTAGAACATAACGAAGCTTTCGAAGACACTTTGCAAAGACTCATGGATCAAGGATTGATCCAATTGGAGGAACACCCTGAAGAGGAATATGTGGCGATGGTGGAAAGAAACGAGCCTTTAATGATACCTGCACAAGGGGCAAGGAAACCATTGATTATCCCATGCTCCAGACCGCCAGTGATGATACCTGCGCAAGAACGTACCAAGATCATCCCAATCAGAGGACCATATCCTTTGGACAAGATGAAAGCGGTACCATGGGAATACGAGACCGATACTAATACTGCAGTATCAAGCATCGTTGGACCTGGAGGTATGACCCGTAGTGGGCGCATATTCAAAACTGCGCAAGTACAACCAATGTCTAGTGGAAACTTGACACAATCTGGAGAACAAGTTGTCACGAGACCAATTGACGAGGCTGAACCTAAGGATAAAGAAACTTCTAATAAAGATGCTGAGGAGTTTCTCGCTCTGATTAAGAAGAGTGATTATAGAGTGGTAGATCAGTTGCAACAGACACCGTCTAAAATATCGCTCTTATCATTATTGATACACTCCGAGAAGCATCGAGATGCCTTGATGAAGATCCTAAACGCTGCCCATGTAACTAAGGACATCACAGTCAATCAATTTGATGGGATGGTGGCCAATCTAACTGCTGGGGCATGCCTGGGTTTCAGTGACAATGAGTTACCCCTACAAGGAAAGTCACACAACAAAGCCTTGCATATCTCCATGCAATGTGGGAAGGCTCATCTGGCTAGAGTTTTGATCGACACAGGGTCATCTTTAAACGTGATGCCAAAAGCCACACTTGATAAGATAGCCTTAGAGGGACTCGTGGTTAGACCTAGTCGTCTGGTGGTTAAAGCTTTCGATGGATCACAGAGTCCGGTATTTGGAGAAGTAGACCTTCCTGTCATAATTGGTCCCCACACCTTCTGCATCAACTTCCAAGTGATGGAAATCGAGCCAGCTTATACCTGCCTACTAGGGCGTCCTTGGATCCATGCAGCTGGGGCAGTCACCTCCACCCTCCATCAGAAACTAAAGTTTGTGAATGGGAACTCCATAGTAACTATCAATGGAGAAGAGGATATATTTGTCAGCAATCTAAACTCATACAGATATATTGAGGCTGGAGACGAAGCATTGGGTACCGCATTTCAAGCTCTAGAAATTGCAACTGCTATCACACTACCAGTGGAGAAGATAAGAAGGGCGGTAACCTCATGGAAAGACCTACAAGACGCAGATACTAAAGGCTGGGGCAAGCTGCCAGAAGTTTTGGAGAAGAAGGATCGCCTGGGGTTAGGATACCAACCCACCAAGGTCACAAGCATTAAGAAAGAAGAACGACCATTTCCCCCAATAATGCAAACTTTTGTGACTGGCGGTTATGAGCATGTGGCTATGGTGTCCAATCAGGACTCTCAAGAAGGGACATCCAATTTCATTCGAGAGATCAGGCCAGGAGAACAGCTTCAGAATTGGACAAGCCTGGAGATACCGGAGATAGTTTTCATTTCAAAGTAATTTGCTTTTGTGTGTTTTATTTCCCCTTTTTGATAAAGAAAAACAATAACGCTCATGCCTCGCCCGAAGCATAGAGCTAGTTTGTAAGGGCCCCATTTACTTTCAAGTTCGAAGTTTATTAATAAAATTGTCTTTGCATTTTGGTATTGAAAATATTGTCTTTTCTCGCATTTATTCCTTTCCCATTTCTGAAAATGACAAATAAATTTCTTGCACAAACAAAGCACGTTCACATCTGCATACTAAAAGAAAACAAACATAAAACATGTGCAGATCACTTTCTGACACCACCGATAATAATACTGCTGAGACTCTATACAAACTCGAGGCTCTCGCTAATCAGGCTAAAGGAGGGGATGAGGAAGACGATGAACTTCCGGAAGAGTTGTCAAGGTTAGTGGATAAGGAATCCAAGAGCATGCTCCCTCCACAAGAGGCCATTGAAACCATAAACTTGGGAACAGATGAAGAACCCAAAAACATTAAGATTGGGGCAACGCTAGGTAAGGACGTAAAAGCAACGTTAATCAAGCTCCTCCACGAGTATGCAGAGATTTTTGCTTGGTCATACCGTGATATGCCGGGGTTGGATACAGACATCGTGGTACACAGGTTACCTCTCAAAGAAGGATGTGCGCCGGTCAGGCAAAAGCGCAGAAGGGTTCGACCAGATATGGATAGTAAGATTAGGGAAGAGGTGCTCAAACAGTTCGATGCCGGGTTTCTTGCTGTGGTTGACTACCCACCTTGGATTGCAAACATAGTGCCGGTTCCTAAAAAAGACGGGAAAGTGCGCATGTGTGTAGATTACAGGGATCTAAATAAAGCAAGTCCAAAAGATGATTTCCCACTTCCACATATAGATATCTTGGTGGATAATACAGCACAAGCTTCAGTGTTCTCTTTTATGGATGGTTTCTCCGGGTATAATCAGATTAAGATGGCTCCCGAGGATATGGAAAAGACTACCTTCATGACCTCTTGGGGCACTTTTTGCTACAAAGTAATGCCATTCGGGTTGAGAAATGCAGGGGCAACATATCAAAGAGCCATGGTCACATTATTCCATGATATGATCCATAAAGAGGTCGAAGTATATGTAGATGATATGATTGCCAAGTCTCGCACTGAAGAAGAACATATTACAAATCTACATAAGCTGTTTGAACGTCTAAAGAAGTACAAGCTAAGGTTAAACCCGAACAAGTGTACGTTTGGTGTAAGATCGGGAAAGCTGTTGGGATTCATTGTAAGCCAACGAGGTATAGAGGTTGATCCCGATAAAGTAAAAGCCATACAAGCGATGCCCGTTCCAAAAACAGAAAAAGAGGTACGAGGTTTCCTGGGTCGATTGAATTACATCTCAAGGTTCATTTCACATCTAACAGCTACATGCGAGCCTATATTCAAACTACTCAGGAAAGATCAACCTATCAAGTGGAATGATGATTGTCAAGTAGCCTTCGAAACCATAAAGAACTACTTACAAGAACCACCTATACTCTTACCTCCTGTACCCGGAAGGCCACTAATCATGTACCTCACAGTACTCGAAAGGTCTATGGGGTGTGTACTGGGGCAACAAGATGAAACAGGCAGGAAAGAACACGCTATTTACTACCTCAGTAAGAAATTCACGGATTGCGAGTCTCGGTATTCACCATTGGAAAAGACATGTTGCGCCCTAGCATGGGCCTCCAAACGTCTAAGGCAATATATGCTGAACCACTCCACATGGCTGATATCGAGAATGGATCCTTTGAAATACGTGTTCGAAAAACAGGCTCTCACGGGTAGAATTGCAAGATGGCAAATGTTGTTGTCCGAATACGACATACAGTATGTAACTCAAAAAGCAATAAAAGGGAGTGTCTTGGCAGAACATCTTGCCCACCAACCACTCGAGGAATACCAATCTATGAAGTTCGACTTCCCAGACGAGGATATTATGCTAGTAAGAGACTATGAAATACCGGGACCCGATGAGGGACCCGAACCGGGTTTGGTATGGAAACTCATGTTCGACGGTGCTTCAAATGCACTAGGACATGGCATAGGGGCAGTATTGACATCTCCCGATGACCGACACTTACCCTTCACTGCAAGACTATGTTTCGACTGTACCAACAACATTGCAGAATACGAAGCATGCATATTGGGGTTAGAAGCTGCAATCGACCTAAGAATCAAACTCCTTGATGTATACGGAGACTCAGCATTGGTAATCCATCAGGTCAACAAAGAGTGGGACACTCGAGATGCAAAGCTAATCCCATACCGAGACCTTATACTGGAGTTGACAGCTGAATTTGATACTATCACCTTTACTCATATCCCGAGGGAAGAAAATCAAATAGCCGATGCACTAGCAACGCTTTCCTCTATGTTCAAAGTGACCTGGCCAAACCATGAACCACGAATAACCGTTAGGCACTTCGACGAGCCTGCCTATTGTCTCACGATCGAGGAACAGTCGGACAACAAACCATGGTACCACGACATTAAAAAGTACCTGGAAAAACAAGAATACCCGGAGAATGCCTCAACAATTGATAAAAAGACACTGAGGAGACTTGCATCCAAGTTCTTCTTAAGCGGAAGCATCCTATACAAAAGGAACTATGATTCAGTGTTATTGAGGTGTGTAGATAAAAACGAGGCCAATGAAATTATCAGGGAGGTACATGAAGGAACCTTCGGAACTCATGCAAACGGACATTCAATGGCTAGAAAGATACTGCGGGCAGGGTATTACTGGTTAACAATGGAGGCCGACTGTTTCCAATATGCAAGGACCTGTCACAAGTGCCAAATCTACGCTGACAAGGTGCACGTACCACCAAACCCGTTGAACGTTCTGAGTTCACCATGGCCATTTGCAATGTGGGGAATCGACATGATAGGGATGATAGAACCTAAAGCTTCGAACGGACACCGATTTATATTAGTCGCCATAGACTACTTTACCAAATGGGTCGAAGCTGCCTCTTACACCAACGTAACAAGACAAGTAGTCACTCGGTTCATCAAGCATAATATCATATGTCGGTATGGGGTTCCAAGCAGGATTATCACCGATAATGGGTCAAATCTGAACAATAACATGATGAGGGAGCTGTGCGAGGAGTTCAAGATTGAACACCACAATTCTTCACCATACAGGCCTAAAATGAACGGCGCTGTCGAAGCTGCAAACAAAAATATCAAAAAAATAATACAAAAGATGGTGAAAACATACAAGGATTGGCACGAAATGCTGCCCTTCGCCCTACACGGTTACAGAACCTCGGTGCGTACATCTACAGGGGCAACTCCCTTCTCCCTAGTCTACGGTATGGAAGCTGTCCTCCCAATCGAAGTGGAGATCCCGTCATTAAGAGTCATAACTGACACAAAGTTAGAAGAATCGGAATGGGTAAAAACTCGTTTCGATCAGCTTAATCTCATTGAAGAAAAGCGACTGACAGCTTTGTGTCATGGACAACTCTATCAGAAGAGGATGAAAAAAGCGTTCGATAAGAAGGTCCGACCTCGAACCTACAAAGAAGGTGACATTGTCCTCAAGAAGATACTGTTACCTCGACTCGACGCCCGTGGAAAATGGACACCTAACTACGAAGGTCCATACATTGTAAAAACGGTGTTCTCGGGAGGGGCATTAGTCCTCACTACAATGGATGGGGATGAGCTATCGCACCCAATCAATTCAGATGCAGTCAAGAGGTACTATGCCTAGCAGGGATAAGGCTCCAAGCTACGAGCCCAAGACAATTCGTAAAGGATAGGAAATCGAGCAATCATCAACTTCCGAAGTCAAAGGATTACTGGGGCCCTCGATAGCAAAAAAAAGAGCAATAGCAGTATTAATGTCATTTCTATTCGTCATTTTTCTTTCTCTCATACCCTTTGTACATTCGCCAATTTAAGGCAATAATCAATAAAAGCTTTTCACTTTCATACTTATCTTTTCATCATTTCAATACCAAGTGCAAAGAATAATTTATTTCTCATAAACTTTAAACTTCGAATTTAAAACAGGAAACTTACAAATCATTAGACTGAAATAAAGGGGATAAAACCACGATACCTCCGGCAGCCAATATACGCCTGATGATCTGATAAACCCTAAAAAAAAACACCGCCACATTCCAACATACTAGCCCCGGGCGATCTGAGTCAAGACCCGTAAAGTTGCTCGAAAGATCTTAAACAAATTCCAATTGGTGACAAAAGATAGTACCCCATAGTCATCATACTTACATATTCACTTACATAAACACTCATACACATCGCATTTACATACAAAACATTCACATGACCTGCATTCGCATACAAACATTCATCATACAAATAACAAAATCATAAGCATACACATTTGCAAGATAACCTTTTATACACGTAACTCGCCCGCATCAAGACAAATAACCCTTTTGGGGTTAATCCAACTACGATAGTAAGCAGGTACGGCTAACTGCGACGACTTACTAGACTGACAGTAAGTGGGCCCTACCATCTACGATAAGCTTACTCTAACTACGATAGTGAGTAGGTACGGTCAACTGCGACGACTTACTGAAAAGTAAGTGGACCTTACCATCTACGATAAGCTTACTCCAACTACGATAGTAAGCAGGTACGGCTAACTGCGACGACTTACTAGACTGACAGTAAGTGGGCCCTACCATCTACGATAAGCTTACTCTAACTACGATAGTGAGTAGGTACGGTCAACTGCGACGACTTACTGGAAAGTAAGTGGACCTTACCATCTACGATAAACTCACTCCAACTACGATAGTAAGCAGGTACGGCTAACTGCGACGACTTACTAGACTGACAGTAAGTGGGCCCTACCATCTACGATAAGCTTACTCCAACTACGATAGTGAGTAGGTACGGTCAACTGCGACGACTTACTGAAAAGTAAGTGGACCTTACCATCTACGATAAGCTCACTCCAACTACGATAGTAAGCAGGTATGGCTAACTACGACGACTTACTAGAGCTATAGTAAGTGGGTCATACCATCTGCGACAGACTTATTCCAACTACGATAGTGAATGGGTATACCAACCGCGACGACTTACTAGAATTATAGTAAGTGAGTTACCCATAAGCTGCAAACCCCTGCTAGCGCCATAAGCAAGGTAACTACTTTAACAAGGCATCCCTCTCCACTACCGGGTACAAGGCAAATTCAAGGGGTCTTCCATTATTTAATAACTCTTCGATCAAAAGACGTGAGAACTGCGTATTCTCACTCCATTCAATCAAAGGTAATTAAATAGGGGCAGCTGTCATACCCCAAAATTTACCTCCCACACTTTTCTCATAACAAAAACAAGGTTCAAATCTCAAGGCATGGCTCATTCACATAATCCAGATAATCCACAGTCAACTGATCCAAATTGAAAGGTTAACCAAAGTCAAAGCATGATCCAAACTTATAACCATTGGTCACATAACAAGTATGGGGAGGTTTATCCATCATTTGATCAAATATTGATCATGATTCCATTAACAGAAACTCAGAGATGAACAAATACAAAAAGGTTCAAATTAGGGTTTCTTTAGGAGAAAGTCAACCCAACTTTGACTGGGCATAACTTTCACCTGGAACATCAAAAATTCCCCACTCAAAGCCTATTGTGAAGGAAATTGAATTCTCTACAACTTTGTGTCTCACAAGCCAAGGCTAAAAATGCTTCATTTAAGAGATACAAAGCAAAAGATTACAGGTCATTTTCAGGCATCCTTCAAAAGTAGTTTTTCCCAAAGAGGATATGATCAAGATAAAAGTTCCAAATGAAAAATATATTCCAAAGTGGCTTGTAGAGGACCTCTTGAGGTTTCCAAAAAGTCTTAGAAATCCCTCATAGCTTAAATATTGAGTGAGATATGATCAATCAAAGTTGGGAGATTTTGAGGGACCAAATGTGAAAAAGGAGGGTTTCAAAAGTGAAATTCTTACTTATGGGCCTACATTTTATGACTCAAACTTGATCCATAAGTTATCCAAACCATGTACCACGAATTTCACCTTTTATTTATTTTTTTTATATGATTTTTATTTCATTTAACAATGATTTAAAAATAATATAATTGAAGAAAATCAAGTATTGTGTGAAAAAGATTCATATTGACTATTTCCAATCACAATTATGACAGAATTATAATCTATTTTCGTGGTATATTAATTGGGAAGAAATTAATAGAAGATTTGGACAAAGTTAGAAAGTTTCCAATCAAATCTCTAATCAAATTTCTCAATATTGAAAGATTGGATTCAAGTGAGGTTTTGGACAATTTTATTGACCTAACTCGTTGCCTATAAGTACCTAACATATACCACTTGAATAAGGGTTGAGAATTCTGCCCAGAGAGAGAGTTGCAAGAACGAAAAAAAGCTCCAAGAACTCAGAATCGGTTTCAAGGAATTTGTGCCTTTCAACGAGAATTGAAGGTTGCAAAAGATTCACAGAAGGATTCTGAACGTATCTGGATACTCGCACGACTTCAACACCCCCAGAACAATCTCCAATTAGCCTAAGTAAGTCACTCTGAACTTTGGATCGATTAGCATGGTTTACGCATTCATATGATAATTCGTTTGTATATTTTGCTTGTGTCTGATGCTGTGAACGTTTTTGGATCCTTAATTTTGTTTCTGAGCATGTTTCATATGAATCGCCATTGAAGACCGTTTTAAGCTTTTAGGGTTCATAATTAGGGCTTTCTGGTAGAGATGAAATTAGGGAAAATTAAGGCCACCATTAGCTTCGCATGGTTTAGACGAAGCGTCTGAAAGGCTCGCGAAAGATTTATGTGAACGTATGAGCTATTCGTTATTATTCAGGTCTATTCGCTACGAAGGAATCTCTAGCAGATTCGTAGCTAATTTATGAGAGATTTGCAGGTCTAGGGGTGGAAGACGATGAGCTGGCATCGTCTGGTTCGTTAGTTTAAATTTCGCGCGCATGAATTTCTATTTGGAGGTTCGTTTTTATTTATTGAGTCAAGTGCGTATATTTAACAATTGGTTTATCTGGTTGAGTTGGTTGAAACGCGCGCGTGTGAGGGAGAGGTCGCAGGTTCGAGCCTCCCCTCCAACAATATTTTTGTGTAAAATCCCTTTTCTTGATCCAGTGCGTGCACAACATCATAGGCACGCCATACTGCCTCAAATCTGACCCTTGATTCTCACCCCAACCAGATCTGACGCCCTTAGTTTGATGTCCATACCATGAGCCCTCATAACAACCCTACTGAATCAAAACCCTTATAAATGAATTAAATTTGAATTAATTTGTTTGTTTTAATTAGAATAGTTTAATATATATTTATTAATATTGCAACAATTATTTTATAAATAAATTAATATATGATGTATGCTAAATTATAATTTGTTACTCGTGCCGATTAAATCGATTAATCGCTATGGTTAACAATATATTTAATTAAAATGTTATTTAATTAAATAAAATATGATTTCTATTATTTGGTTAAATGGTTGCAACTATTTTATTAGTTGTGATGATTAACCGTTTTTCCCTCGATTTAATTTGTTATTCTTTTTAATCGAATCAATCGGTTATGAGGGGTAACAATGCATATAAAACTCCATAAAAATTATTAAAATATACCTCAGTTCATTATTAGTGATAATCGAATCAATCGATTAAAATTGGTAGTGATGCAAATTTCAAATCTTTTAACCATGGTGATCAAACCTATTGATCATTGCGGTTAATAGTGCCAAATCAGGGTTGTACGCCCTAAATCCTAATAATTCTAAATTCCATTCAAACTACAATTACAAACCCAAACTGCGATAGGCTGACCAAAAAGCCTCTAAAAAACCGTATCAAATCAAATTCCAACTCTAAATGGCGTACAACTCTTCCCGAACTACGTTGACTCTGATCCTCCATAAGGAGGTACGTAGGCACTTGGCAACAAGGCGAGTCCCCCTCTTCAAAATCTCAATCATGTCTTAAAATTCTGTTTGCCACATTTCTCCCTAATTTTCTGCCATGCAACCCTAATCTTTGATTGTTAGCCTTTAGGAAAGGGCTGAGGGTGCCTCATACCTTCCCTCAGCCTGATTATAATAACTTACCCTCAATCTCTTATCTGTGTAGGGTTTCCTATTCGCCCTTCAGAATAGGTGGCGACTCTCTAAGTATAATTTTTAGGCAGGTTGCTACAATACCAGAAGAATGTTTTTTAAAACAGAAAGAGGATTTTGAAAATACAGTTTTGAAAACAAGCTAAGAAGAGAAGGTGTTTGGGACTTACACTCTATTAGAGGCCCAGTACTTTATAGTACTGGTGTAAAATTAGTTTTGAAAATGATTTGAAATAATATAAGGTTTTGTTGTTTGAAAACCTTAATTATTCGATTTATTCGGAGATTGAAAACAGTTTTGAAAATTGACAGAAAGTCAACTTAATTAAGGTAAAGAAAAAAGATCTATGCCTAATTAAGACCTAAATAATTAGGGTTTTATCATAAACTTTATTCACAAAAATAATTAGGTTAAAACAAAAAATGAATATATGCATTTAAAGTATTTAAGAAAACACTTAAAACATACTATTTTAAACCTAATAAAAATATATGAAATAAATAATATTTTTATGATTTTTTTGATTATTCATAAAATAGATATATTAAATAACAAGTGTGTAAAAAATGAAGTGAAAATGATTTAATTTGATAGGTTAATTAATTGTGTAAAGTTGTGAAGAAATCAAATGGGAAAAGTGATAAAAAATAAGGTTTTGTCACCTAGAGGGATTGAACTCACGCCTTCCAAGTCACACACCCAAAACCAAACCACTGGGCCAGCGCGCGCATGGTGATAGTAAGCTGACTCCTTTGCAACTCATATGTTATTCAAGTGTATAGAAGCAAAAAGAAAATAAAATCAAAAGGTCTGGGGCGAGGGGGATTCGAACCCCAGACCTTGGGCACGCGCAACACACAAACACTCTTTACCACTGGGCTATCACGTTTTAGTCGTTTATGAAATAGGTATCATTCAAAATAAAATAAACTCAACCCTGAATTTGAAATTTGCGCGCCACTACCATTGTCATCTTCAACCTCAAGTTCTCAGATTTTGAATTTATGAACTTGCTCATTTCTCAACCATTTGCAAAGATGTAAAGATGAAACTTATTCTAAATTCACTCACGATTCTAAATATGTAACTAACATAAATTTATATCAACTATATCTAACTAATTTGCCAGAAATCGTGAAGAACCCTAAATTTTGAAAATCAAATTAAATGACTATACTGAAAGATAAATGAATGATGATAGAGGGTTTTCAATCCTCTGATGATGCTTAACAAGATAGAATCGAGCTTTATCACAGAGAGTGCTTAAATTAAAGAGGTAGAGTTCAGAAACTTACCTCTGAAAATGGAGGTCGTGAGGATGATAGAGAGCACCTAGGCTTGTATGAATGATCCCAAAAGCTTCCTTGTGGTTCAGTGATGCTAACTGAACGCTTGTTGTAACCTCAATCCTCCTGAATTGTTCTATGGACCTCCCTCGATTTGAGCTTCAAGTGAACATGGAGGGTGATGATTCTTGAGTTACAGATGAGCTGCAGCCATCTGAACAACTTCACTACCTCCTATGGAACATGCCTGGATGCTTAGCTTGATTGGAAACCTTCTGAATTGCACTATGGACCTCCAACTGCAACTGCTCCAAAGTGAGAGCAACAATGGTGTTCCTCCACTTACAGAAGTGATCCAGGTGCTTGGATCACCTCAAATGACCTCCCTTGAGATGTTAGAATGCTTACTTTCCAAAGATGAGCTCTGGTTTGAAGAAAACGATTCTTCTTGCCAAAGAACTTTGAAAAACAATAAGCATGAGAAGAGAAAGAGAAAGCAAGGAATTGAGTTGCTTTGGTGTGTTTTTCTACTGAAGTATGCTCCCCTATTTATAGGTAAATGGTTCAGTACTGATTGAGAGAGTGAGCTTGCTTAATGAGAGAGTTTTGGTTTCTTAGCCAAGAAGAAAATTTGAAAAGATCCTAAATGCAATGATGCATTTTCGGGCTAGCTTCCCCAACCATTGATCTTGTATGATCCAAGGGAACATTTCTGATTCAGAGGAGAGTTCTAATTGGCTTAGAACAAGATTCCTTGATGATTCATCATTTGCCATAAATTCAAAAATGCAATCATTACATAATCACATGCCTTTGTTTTTGGGAATCTTCTCTAATCCTTATGCAATGATGAATTTGGATGTGTGGTATGGTTTCAGATGTATTAGAGGTCGTGTAGCATCACTTAGTGAAGCAAAATGCACAAAATTGCAAAGTTTCAAATTGTACATGACCTATAATTTCACTTCATGAGGCCAACTTTGAACAAGCATAACTCTTAGCTCAAAATGAATTTGGAGAAGGTTGAACACAATTTGGAAAGCCCTAAACATCTACTTCAAATCATTAGTTTGGAGTTTCTTCAGAATCCTTTGGCAAATTTGTGAAAAATGAGGCCAAAGTTGGAAGAAAACTAGGTTAAAACACTTAGAAAAATTTCTAAGTGTTTATGACCTAAAACTCCAAAATTTCCAAAACTCTTAAATGATCGATCTTTTGAAAAAAGTTCCTTTGTAAGATGTTGTTTTATTTTGCAAGATCTACAACTTTCATGTTGGAAGTTTTTTGAGTTGTGTAGGTGAAATTTTGAGTTCTCACCATGCCTTAAAAAACCCTAATTCCCGACTTTTTGCTCCTTGATGAATTTCTTTGAATTTCTTTGGTCAAATGACTTTAATATCCATATATTGATGATATTGATCCTTGAAAGTCATGGTTTGACCAAAAATCTCAAAAGTCAATGGTGATCCCATACAGTTGACTTTTTCCAAATAAGGTGAGATTTTGGACTTTTGTGTAGAAACAAGATCTTCTCCTTAAATGAATGATGTAAAGGGATTATATTGAGGTAATAGAGACTCTTGGATCATGTCTTGAGTTTTAGATCCATGCCCTGATTAAAAGTCAACTATCTTGGGGAATTAGGTCAAAAACCCTAATTGTCGACCAGAGGACAATGATGACTGTAGACTTTGAATTGAGGTGTAATGTCCAGTGGATCTTGTCATATGAGTTATTTGAAGATGATTGATGTCTTTGAATGGTCCCCTAGGGCTTTTTAGGGTTTCCCAAAAGTGTTCCCTGATTTTAGTCCTTGATAAGGCTCCAAACCCTGGTCTGTTGATCCGAGTAATTCTGTACTTAGATGACTGGGTGTCTAATCAATCATAGGTGAAATAATGAAGCTCTTGAGTCTCATGATTGTGTTAGAGACTAATCCTCCTATTGATTGATCCTTTGCCTTAGTTTTCTTGTCTTTGAACACCCTCGATTGAATGTCAGACTGATCTGGGTACTTGCTTTGACTTGATGAAAATCCTGAAGATATGTCATCTCATGGGGGTCAAAAATTAGGGTATGACAAGTAGCAGCGCTTGATCTTCATCATCGATCTTCACATCAATATTTTCAAGATCAAGAATCAGCTTGTTGAACATATCCAACTGCTCAGCCAACACTTTGTCTTCAATCATCTTGAATGAACACAAAGCTTTCTTCAGGTAGAGTCGATTTACCAGCGATTTGGTCATATACAAACTTTCAAGTTTCACCCATAACCCTGATGTCGTCGTCTCCTTTGATACCTGCCGAAGAACCTTATAACCAAGGCTCAACAGAATTGCGCTGTGTACTTTCTCGATCATAGTCATCTTCTCCGCTGCCGTTAATGCAACATTCATGGCTGCCTCTCTCTTTAACGCTTCCAAACAACCCTGCTGAACCAGTAGGGCCTTCATCTTCAAGCGCCACAGACCGAAATCATTCACTCCGGTGAACTTTTCAATCTCATACTTTGTTGACGACATCTTCTCCACGCTCACCGCACCAATTTGTTGTGAAAAACGATACCAATAACAAAGTATAATAGGGAATTAGAGAGGATAAGAAGAACACAAGAATTGGTTATAACTGCTATTCTTTCACTTTCTCTTAAAACTAGATTACAAGTTTACAAGAATAACAAATAACCTCTCTCACCCTAAATTAGGATTTGCAGCTTAGCAATGATGAGAGACTAGTATGTTATTCATAATAAAACCTAACATACTAACTAATGGGTTTTTTCAGCAAGGCCCATTACACAAGTCAACTTTATAAACAAGCTAACTTAACAAATTAGGGTTTAAACACTAAAACCTAATTTAACATGCTAACAACCCTAGCATCTTCGACACCTGCATGCTCGACCCATCTTCGACTACAGCATGCACACTTCGACACCAACATGTGAGCAACCTTCGACGTCATGCTTAACCCTGTCGAACTGCCGAACCAAGAAGCTACCCTTAGACCATACTAGAGTTCGATCCAATATCTCACACAATAAATAAAAACACCATAAATAAGTACATGGAGTGTTATAGAGTTGAATTTCCAGATACACTCCAAATAATATATGGAGATGCATTTTCTAACCAGATTTTGTAAAAAAAAAAAAAATAGGTGGCTAGCATAAATACGATGAGTGATGTGATTTTAGATGTATTTGGAGATGTATTTCCAAATACATGAATGACGTTTTCAAATTTTCAGAAGTGTGTGACGTATTATATGGGATACATGGGCTTTGGCTAATATGCATAAGGATTTACTTATGCACCATGCATAAGCCTACATAAGCCATTGGATCATGTTTTTAATCTAGTATTAAGTATTGAGTATTGAGTATTGAGTGGTGAGTATTGAATATTGAGTAATAACAATTGATGTCTAGAATTTGATCCAAGAGTCAATAATAATCTATGCATGGTGCATAGATTTTTATCTATGCACGGTAACTGCACCCGGATACATCAACATTCCCCTTTATAAATATTAGGTTTAACAATATATGCTTAACCAACACTACGGACCTGAGCCTCTGGTCCAACAACATCAAATTTCTAAATCACGGTTGACAATATTCATTGACACCTTATATGTAACTTTTACATGTTAAGACTTAAGAACAAGAATTTAACATTATTGAAAGGAGACCCTTCCAAAATTAGTTTTCCATCATACTTCAATGATCATTTCAATTTTTTTTTTTTTTTTTGCTAATGCTATTAATGAAACAATATATAAAATATGACCAGAGATATAAAGTTAAACTAACTATGCTTTCAAAAAAAAAAGTAAATTAAAGTTGTTGATAGAGAGCTTGATTATGTTCTCACACATGCAAACACTCACACACGTGCACGTGCATGTACACATGAATAAAAGGATCCATAACACTATATATCAAACATTGTACACATATCTTCAATAATTTTTTTGGGTTAAATATTTTTTAGTCTCTATAAATATTTTAAATTTTATTTTTAGTCCTATTAAAAAATATATATTTTAGCTCCTATAAAATTTTTATGTATGCAGTTTTAGTTCATGTTATTTTTTAAAAGTTTGAAATTTTTTTAATTATCTTTAAACATTTAAATTTTTAAATAATTTTCGTGTTTAGAATACTATAAAATATTTCTTCACAAAATTATAGAATCTTTTAAAATGAAAAGAATTAATTATGAATTTTTTAAATTTCAAAATGTAATAATAAGAGTAATGCAAATTTCGACTTGGAAATCAAACTTTGAGTTTTTTTTTTCGAGGAATTTTTTATAACGTTCTAAACATATCTCTAAAATAATCATTCAAAAATACACATCGGTTTAACAGTAAGAATTAAAACTATGTGCATAATAATTTTGTAGGGACCAAAACATGTCATTTTTTTAATAGGGACCAAAAGTAAAATTTAACAATTTTACAGGAACCAAAAATATATTTAACCCTAATTTTTTTCTATAAAATAAATTAACTCAATGTTGAATAATCTTATATTATACTCATAATCATGTTTACTCAAATTCAAAAAATTTCAACATTAATTGATATATCACTATGCCAAATAAAATTTTAGACGATATTCTTTTTAACTTAGACAACAATGCTTTTAAGCGTTGTCTATTCTAACACTACTTAAGGTATAGATAATGTTTATTTTTAATGTATAAGTGTTTTTTTAAGTTTTTTTTTAGACAGTACTTTCTGTTAAAAGTGCTCGTGTAAATCCTCTTAAGGTAGCACTTTTTGATAAAAGTGTTGGCGTAAGGCATCATAAGGTAGCAATTTTGATAAAAGCGTTGTCTTAAGTGCTCTTTAGGCAATATTTTCTTATAAAAGCGTTGGCGTAAGGCATCATTAGACATCAATGTTTGATGAAAGTGTTGTCTTAAGCGCTCTTTAGGCAGCGATTTCTTATAAAAGCGTCAGCGTAAGTCCTCTTAAGGCAGCGCTTTTAATAAAAAGCGCTGGCGTAAGTTATTGTTAGTGCTATCTCATAAAAGTGGTAGCATAATTAATTGATAAGTAGTGTTTTCTGCTAAAAGCGCCGGTGTAAGTCTCTTTTAGGGGTGTTCAAAACCAAACGATTCCAATAGAAAACCGCAAACCGAACCAAACCAAACCGAAAACCACAAAAAACATATTTGATTAAGATGTATTTGGGTCATATTTTAACAAAATCGCACGGTTCGTTACGGATTACAGTTTGTATTTTGCAAACCACATTATGTTACAACCCAAATTTCAATTAACTCACATTTAACCCAAACCTGAACTTGTTATGCCTTAATCTTACGGTTACAAATTATTTTCTCGTCCTCACATTTAGAGTTTCAGTTTCACCCTTCTCAAATCTCTCCTAGCAATATACCGTCTTCTTCTCCAAATACATCTTGTTTTTTTTCTCTAATCTCTACTCTCTTATATTCTTTCTTTTTTACCTTCTCATTTTTATGTTATTTTTCTCTCTTTGAACCGCAAACCGAACCAAATCAAACCGAAAACCACAAAAAACATATTTGGTTCGGATGTATTTGAGTCATATTTTAACAAAACCGCACGATTCGTTACGGATTACAGTTTGTATTTTGCAAACCAAATCAAACCACATTATGTTACAACCCAAATTTCAATTAACTCACATCTAACCCAAACCTAAACTTGTTATGCCTTAATCTTACAATTACAAATTATTTTCTCGTCCTCACATTTAGAGTTTCAGTTTCACCCTTCTCAAATCTCTCCTAGCAATATACCATCTTCTTCTCCAAATACATCTTATTTTTTTTTTCTCTAATCTTTACTCTCATATATTCTTTCTTTTTTACCTTCTCAATTTTATGTTATTTTTCTCTGTTTGAATCTCATTTTAATTGCACATCTTCTTCTCTAATCTTTCCTCTCTCTTGTTATTTCTTTTTTATCTTCTCTAATCTCTCATCTCCTATATTTTTTTGTTTCATATTTTTTTTGATATTTTTTATGTTATTGTTTTATATTTATTATTCCACTTTTATCCAATATAATTTTTATATATTAAATAGAAAATTCTGGTCTAAATATAATGAATTTTATTGCTATTTAATAGTGTAAAATGAACTTATCCAAGGTTGAAATTGTGTCGTACCTACTTACTAATGTGTACAAAATTAATAGTGTAATGAATTTATCCAAGGTTGAAATTGTGTCGTACCTACTTACTAATGTGTACAAAATATTTTTATAACCACCACTTTTCTTGTATAAATGTAATGCTTATATTTTATAATACTTGAAATTCTAAATGAAACATACAATACATACAAAGGGTTAAAATAAAAAACATATTATAGATACATTTTTAAACGATATAATATTGGTTTATTTGGGATAAAAATGATACAATTAAAAGATATCTGAATCAAAGGATGTAGGTGAAAATAATATTTATTTAGGAAAAATGATCAATACTTTTTGTAGATAAACCCCCCTTGTCCTTTTATATTATTATCATTATCATGTTCTCCATCTAGTTCAATTCTTTTGTCTTTTACAACTCCATTTTGTTCACTCTCTTCTTGTGCACCTGCTCCACTAGACTCATGTTCACCTTTGTTTTCTCCTTTATACTCCTTAGGTGTTTCTGGATCGTCACGCCAATATATCCATGGTCTCCTATAAAGTAGCACAGTTTCAATTTGAAATTCTTTTGCTTCACCAACTGCAAATCAACACAACATACTTAGTAAATATCTTAAAGCATAAACAAAAATTTTGACACCTAAATATTTAAATAGTAAATTTAGTATGTGAATATGTTTTCATTCGTCAATAAGTGCAAACAAAAAAGACATTATGGATGTGTTTTCATTATTTATATGCTTATGAACTATAGTGAAAATGTCTGGCACATTTTGGAATTCAAATAATTGTTTTACACTATGATAAATGATGATTTAAATTGCACATTCAATTTATATATATACATTGTTTCTCATCTTTAAACGACTCAATTGCCCCGACAAATATCATAAAGAGGGCATAATGAAAGAACATGGAGATCAAATATTTGGTTTTCATATTTGATAAAATAGGAGTATATTATGGTTAAAAATCCTTTGATATTTATAGTTAGATTATATATATATATATATATATATATATATATATATATATATATATATATATATATATATATATATATATATATATATATATATATATATATATATATATATATATATATATATACCAAAGATGAATAAAAGAATTTTATAAGCTAATACATATTATACAATAATATGAATAAAAGAAATTTATAGTTACCATTTAGTTGATTGTGACAATATTAGATTGTCAACACCTATTGAATCATTGAAGGGTTAAATTTAAAATTAAAGGATTAAATTGGGATATGTTTATACAACAAGTAAGAAGCTTTTTCGTATAATGAAAACAAACAAGTATTAAAATATTTAATATTTTGTTTAAATTTAATTATAGTTCTACCTAATGACTTTATAGCGAGAGACAATGTTCAAACTTTAGAATTAACATCTACATTATTACGAATTATAATTTGGAGGGACGAATGTTTGCCATGAACATTGATAGAATTAATTTCGAAATCCTATTTAAATTTATTAGAAGAAGTTGATGCTTTCAAATTTAGAATGTAATCATGATTCCCATCATAATACTTTCTTGTAAAACTTGACACACAAGAAAAAATATCAGGTTTCAAAATGGTAAACTAACTTTAAATGAGACATTCTCCGTGTTAAGTAATAGATTTGTATGATATCTATTTCATATCACATGTATTCTTCAAAAACGAATTCACAATTTATTAAATTTTTTTTATATCAAATATTAATTTCGTCCGACGTCTAGAAACATACTAGTTTTTTTTTTTGGCATTTTCCTAGTCATAATTGGATCAACAGCAATACCGATGGAGCTTCAAGAAGAAATTCAATAATAACAACTTCTTGTGGCATACTCAATGATGGTTTAGGAAAATTTAGGAGCTTTCTTAGTTAATATTGGATTTTGCACCTCCTTTAAGCTGAATTTCATGGAATCATGTTTGATATCGAATATGCTAACATGTGATATGGAAAGAAAAGAAAATCATTGTGAAACCTGAAAAAAATCGTTGCCTAAGTCAATGAGAATGGCTTCAAGGTCGGGGAAAACCAAGGCGTTGTCTTAGCCTTTCGCAACGATTTTCATACCAAATGGCAACACCTTGTATATAACCATCATTTTAAGTTTCTTTAGAGAAACTTTTTTTTTTAATTTCCAACAACAACGACTTCTCTCCATTCTTAGCTTAAAACACTTGCAATTGGTATATTTTAGAGAACTATTTGCTAGGGGTTATTGCAACGCTTAATAGTCATTGCTGATTTTAAATCCATTCTAGTAGACTCGTAGTTATATGACTTATTCAATGGCTATAGCAACGGTTTCACAACTACATTAACAGTTTCTCACCGTTGCAACAGATATAAATGTTTCATTATATGGTTAAATGCCTTATACCCCCTGCCATATGAGTTTAGTTGGGTACCGGTACTCTTGAGTTTAGTTGGGTACCGGTACCCTCGTCCAATCAAATAATCGTATTTAATGCCACATCAATTTACTATTGTTAAAAATTCAATGCCAATAACAAAGTATAAAGCAAGGTAAGAATAAAGGATAAGGAAGAAGAAGAACACAAGAATTGGTTATAACTGCTATTCTTTTACTTTCTCTTAGAAAACAAGATTACAAGTTTACAAGAATAACAAATAACCTCTCTCACCCTAAATTAGGATTTGCTGTGTTACAATGATGAGAGACTAGTATGCTATTTATAATAAAACCTAACATACTAACTAATGGGCTTTTTCCACAAGGACCATTACACAAGCCAACTTAATAAACAAGCTAACTTAACAAATTAGGGTTTAAACACAAAACCTAATTTAACATACTAAAAACCCTAACATCTTCGACACTAGCATGTGAACAACCTTCGACTTCATGCTTAATCCTGTCGAACCAAGAAACTACCCTTCGACCATACTAGAGTTCGATCCAATATCTCACAAATCTCTACCTTTGACCTAACTCTACAATGTCAAGGGAACAAACTAGCTTTCTTCATGCAACTTTATCAACTGCATACAGTGGAAAAACTTGCAACTCGGCAATGTCTTGGTGATCATATCAGCAGCATTGTCCTCAGTCGAAACCTTCAGCACTTGGACTTCCCCATGCTCGATTGCTTCTCTGACGAAATGCAGCCTCACTTAATGTGCTTAGTTCGCTCATGATAGGCTCAATTATTCGACAGATGTATTGCACTTTGACTATCACATTTAACCGTGATACCTTCCTCTTGAAGTTTCAGCTCCTTCGCAAAACCTTCAAGCCACAATGCTTCTTTCACAGCTTCAGTGAGAGCAATATACTCCGCCTCAGTGGTTGATAAAGCAACAACCTTCTGAAGTGTTGCTTTCCAACTAATTGTTGTGTCAAACATAGTGAAAACATATCCAAAAATACATTTCCTGGAATCCATGCAATCTGCATAATTAGAGTCAACATATCTTTTGATTACTACTTTACTATCTTCACCTAAGGCTCCACCATAAATTAGGACCCTATTAAGAGACCCATTTATGTACCTTAAAATCCATTTCAATGCTTGCCAGTGAGCCTTTCCAGGATTCGCCATGTACCTGCTTACAAGACTTACTGCATATGCTATGTCGGGTCTAGTACAGACCATATCATACATCAAAGAACCAACTATATTAGCATATGGGATGTTATTCATATATGCTCTTTCCACATTAGTACTGGGACACTGATCAATACTCAGCTTGAATAGAGGGTTTGTCGGAGTCACAACTGGCTTCGAATTCGACATACCAAACTTTTCGAGAATCTTTCGTAGATATGCCTCTTGAGATAAGCATAAATTCGACTTCTTTCTATATCTTTGAATGTCAATTCCAAGAATCCTTGAAGCAGCTCCCAGATCCTTTATATCGAACTCCTTATTGAGTTCAACCTTCACCCTCTATACATCTTTGACATAGTTGCTTGCTATGAGAATATCATCCACATAAAGCAACAAAATAACAAATGAATTACCAGGTCGAAATCAGAAGTACACACAATGGTCGAACCGACTTCTAATGAAACTAATGCGTGCCATGAACTTGTCGAATCTCCTTTTCCACTGTTGAGGAGATTGTTTCAGCCCATATAAAGATCTCTTTAGCTTGCACACATAATCTTCCTTCCCTTTTTCGACATGCCCTTCAGGTTGCCTCATTAGGATCATTTCATCTAGATCACCATACAAGAACGCAGTCTTCACATCCATGTGTTCCAGTTCAAGGTCAAATTGTGCAACCATGGCAAGCAACATTCGAATGGACCTATGCTTCACAACAGGAGAAAACACATCATTGAAGTCGACACCTTCTGATCGTACCTGATCAGAAGAATCGTCACAGCAGCAGGATCTGGCTTGAAGAACAGGATGGGGGGTACCTGCAAGGTCCTCTGATGCTAAAGTCAGTGGCTATCAGAGAATGAGGGTTTAAGTGAAGAATAGATACCTGACCCTCTAGTGAAAGAGGGTATTTATAGCCCCCAGCGCTGGGCCAAGGTTTCCTAATTGGGCCAAATCCAATTGGAGGCCCACGTGCTAGGAAACTGCCAGAACACCCTCTGCTAGGGCTGAGTCAGCAGGTGACCCACGTCCTGGATGAGCGTAGCGTAGGATTAGGAGGAGGTTGGCCGGATCCTTCGCTGAAGCGTGACACGTGGTCTTCATGCTTGACTGGTTCGTAACGATAATCAGGGAAATGGGCCCAAACAAACTGGGCCTGCTCGGCTAGCAAGAAGAGCTGGGCCTGCTCAGCCCAGTCCAGAACAGGAGCCCCCCAAGTCATTAGTTTGGTGGGAGTGATGACTTTAGCCAAGGGCCTGGCCGAGCACGTGTATGAGCTTTCATAGCAAACTAGGGTCTCCTCGGATGTTGAATCTTCGGCTCGCGGGGAGCGGAGTTGCTGCAGAGAGATGTACGGGCCAAAAAGACGATCAGTTCGAGGTCGTACAACCTGGCCCAGGAGGTGGTTGTTCCATTGGTTTTTAATTGACACGTTTTGATTTGTTTCGTCAGAGTTTGACTGACAGGTGGCGTCTGTTGGGAGTGTAATCATTGCAGTGCCGTTTTTTGATCCAGGCATTGATTGCACCTTTTGGACTTCTCGAGGCACTTTATAACATCTTTTGCGTTTTCCTATGCTGGGAGCCGCCTTTAGGGTGTAGGCAATGATTACGCCTCCTAGGCTCCCTAGGCCATCATGACACCCTTTGGCCTCTTATCCCTATATAAAGAGTGAGAAGATCACTCATTTGTTACTTAGCATTTCAAAACCTCCAAAGACTCGCTCACAGACTCTGCTCTCTATCGCGTGCTTCTCTCCTCCGCTTTCTCAAGTAAGTTCCTCGCCTTCTCCTTTGTGTTTATTTAAAGTTTATGATCTAGCTATGAATGCGGCGAGCAAGATTTATGAGTGTACCGAGTAGGTTTAGGAAACGGAGTGTCTTCTTGCATGCGTTTGCCGAGTGAGGCTAGAGTATGACGAGCGATAACAGTTGAGTAAGCCGATCAGTGTATGACTTTGGCGGGGAGAGTTTAAGTGTGACGGGTGAGGACAGTTGCATGAGCCGATCAGGGTATGAATTTGTCGGGGATTTGGATACGTTCGTCGACCATTGTTAAGGGTGATTACTGTACTTGTTAGAACAAGATTTGTTCTTATCAATTATCTTAGTTTTGATGATAACAATAATATGAATTTTGCTTAAGATAATATGGTACTCTAATCCAATGCAATTTCCCTTTCAGGAAATATATATAAAGAGTACGCATAATTCAGCGCTCAGAAGTTGTATCTCAAATGGTTCAGCATGCAACATCAGAACATGGTCTGGCAAGACATCAGAAGATGGTCGAAGCAGAATCAGAACATAGGTCTATGGAAGCATCAGAAGAACATGAGATCAGAAGCACTGAAGATCAGAAGATGGTATCACGCTCAGAAGCACTTCAAGGTCAGAAGATCAGAAGATGCTATGCACCAAGCTGTTTTGACTCTGATGATATTCAAACGTCGTATTCACAAACATCAGATCAGAAGGAAGTACAGGTGGCAGACTACGCTGACTGACAAAAGGAACGTTAAAAGCTACTAAAGGCTACGTCAGTAGACACAGCGTGAACAAGGCTCGAGGTAGTTGACAAAAGCGTATAACATTAAGTGCAATGCTGTACGGAACACGCAAAGCATTAAATGCATTCAACGGTCATCTTCTCAACACCTATAAATATGAAGTTCTGATGAGAAGCAAGGTTAACGATTCTGCACCAAAACAACTTATATCAAACTTGCTGAAACGCTGTTCAAATCTAAACTCAGAATCTTCATCTTCATCAAAGCTCACTACATTGCTGTTGTAATATTTTAGTGAGATTAAGCTTAAACGTTAAGAGAAATATCACAGTTGTGATTATCGCTTTTAAGAAGCATTTGTAAACTCTTGAATAGATTACATTAAGTTGTAAGGAACTAGAGTGATCAGTGTGATCAGTATACTCTAGGAAGTCTTAGCAGTTGGCTGAGCAGTTTGTAACTAGAGTGATCGTGTTGATCAGAATACTCTAGGGAAGTCTTAGGAGTGAACTAAGCCTAGAGTGATCGTGTTGATCAGTAGACTCTAGAAAAGTCTTAGAGGGTATCTAAGCAGTTGTTCCTGGAGTGATCAGTGTGTGATCAGAAGACTCTGGAAGACTTAGTTGCGGACTAAGTGGAAAACCATTGTAATCCGTGCGATTAGTGGATTAAATCCTCAGTTGAGGTAAATCATCTCTGCGGGGGTGGACTGGAGTAGCTTCGTTAACAGCGAACCAGGATAAAAATAATTGTGCAATTTATTTTTATCGTTCAAGATTTAAAGTCACACTTATTCAATCCCCCCCCTTTCTAAGTGTTTTTCTATCCTTCAATTGGCATCAGAGCGCCGGTTCTAAGGTGCAAGCACTTAACCGTGTTTAGAAAAGATTCAGGAAGAGAAAAACGCTTCATTTAAAAGATGGTTGATGAAAGTGGAAAGTCTACATCTACACCTGCATCTACATCTGGCTCTGCTGAGCAATACAACGGAAACAATGGTTATACTAGACCGCCGGTATTTGATGGTGAAAACTTTGAATACTGGAAAGATAAACTGGAAAGTTATTTTCTGGGTCTAGATGGTGATCTATGGGATCTTCTAATGGATGGTTACAAACATCCAGTAAATGCCAGTGGCGTGAAGCTGTCAAGGCAAGAAATGAATGATGATCAAAAGAAGCTTTTCAGGAATCATCATAAATGTAGAACTGTTTTGCTGAATGCTATCTCTCATGCTGAGTATGAGAAGATATCTAACAGGGAAACGGCCTATGACATATATGAGTCCTTGAAAATGACTCATGAAGGAAATGCTCAAGTCAAGGAGACAAAAGCTCTTGCCCTAATCCAGAAGTATGAAGCCTTCAAGATGGAGGATGATGAAGACATTGAAAAGATGTTTTCAAGATTTCAAACTCTTACTGCTGGATTGAGAGTTCTTGACAAAGGATACACCAAGGCTGATCATGTGAAGAAGATCATCAGAAGCTTACCCAGAAGATTGGGTCCTATGGTGACTGCATTCAAGATTGCAAAGAATCTGAATGAAGTTTCTCTGGAAGAGCTGATCAGTGCCTTGAGAAGCCATGAAATTGAGCTGGATGCAAATGAGCCTCAAAAGAAAGGTAAGTCTATTGCATTAAAATCTAATATCAAGAAATGCACTAACGCTTTTCAGGCCAAAGAAGAAGATCCTGAAGAATCAGAATCTGAAGAAGAAGATGAACTGTCCCTGATCTCCAGAAGGCTAAATCAACTCTGGAAGACCAAGCAAAGGAAGTTCAGAGGCTTCAGAAGTTCAAGGAAATTTGAACGTGGAGAATCTTCTGATGAAAGAAGATCTGACAAGAAGAAGGTCATGTGCTATGAATGCAATGAGCCTGGACACTACAAGAATGAATGTCCAAATCTTCAAAAGGAAAGTCCCAAGAAAAAGTTTCATAAGAAGAAAGGTCTTATGGCAACCTGGGATGAGTCAGAATCAGATTCTGAAGAGGTATTTTCTGAACTTACTAGAGATGAGTTAGTTTCCGGTCTAACTGAACTACTGGAACTCAAGTCTCAAATTAGTCTCAAATACAAAAAGCTGAAAAAGCAATTTGAATTTGAAACAAAGAAGCTTGAGTTGGAAAATTCTGAATTAAAAGAAAAACTTTTAAAATTATCCAATAATGTTGGATCTCCTTCTGATTCAGAAAAATCCACTCCGAGTCTAAACCATATTCTGAAAGAATATGATTTAAGTTTCAGGAAGTTCTTATCTAGAAGTATTGGCAGAAGTCAGCTAGCTTCTATGATATATGCCGTATCTGGAAACAAAAGAGTTGGCATTGGTTTTGAGGGTGAAACCCCATACAAACTTGAACCTGTTGATGAAATGAAAATTACATACAAGCCATTGTATGATCAGTTCAAGTATGGCCACTCTCATGATATTAGGCACACTTCACATGCTCAAAGCTTTCACATAACACACACTAAGAAGCATGTGACACAACCTAGGAAATATCATGAAACTCACATTAAGAATTATCATGCTGTTCCTCCTATTGCTTATAATGTCAAACCCAAGTTCAATCAGAACTTGAGAAAATCTAACAAGAAAGGACCCAAGAAAATGTGGGTACCTAAGGATAAGATTATTCCTATTGCAGATATCCTTGGCTGCAAGAAGGACAAAGCACAACATGTCATGGTACCTGGACTCTGGATGCTCACGACACATGACAGGAAGAAGGTCTATGTTCCAAGACCTGGTGCTTAAGTCTGGAGGAGAAGTCAAGTTTGGAGGAGATCAGAAGGGCAAGATAATTGGCTCTGGAACTATAAAGTCTGGTATCTCTCCTTCCATTTCTAATGTACTTCTTGTAGAAGGATTAACTCATAACCTCTTATCTATCAGTCAATTGAGTGACAATGGTTATGATATAATCTTTAATCAAAAGTCTTGCAAGGCTGTAAATCAGAAGGATGGCTCAATCCTATTTACAGGCAAGAGGAAGAACAACATTTATAAGACAGATCTGCAAGATCTTATGAGTCAGAAGGTGACCTGTCTTATGTCTGTTTCTGAAGAGCAGTGGGTCTGGCACAGAAGATTAGGTCATGCTAGTTTGAGAAAGATTTCTCAGATTAACAAACTGAATCTGGTCAGAGGACTCCCTAATCTGAAATTCAAATCAGATGCTCTTTGTGAAGCATGTCAGAAGGGCAAGTTCTCCAAACCTGCATTCAAGTCTAAGAATGTTGTTTCTACCTCAAGGCCATTAGAACTCTTGCACATTGATCTGTTTGGACCAGTCAAAACAGCATCTGTCAGAGGAAAGAAATATGGATTAGTCATCGTAGATGATTATAGCCGCTGGACTTGGGTAAAATTCTTAAAACACAAGGATGAGACTCATTCAGTGTTCTTTGATTTCTGCATTCAGATTCAATCTGAAAAAGAGTGTAAAATCATAAAGGTCAGAAGTGATCATGGTGGTGAATTTGAGAACAGATCCTTTGAAGAATTCTTCAAAGAAAATGGTATTGCCCATGATTTCTCTTGTCCTAGAACTCCACAGCAAAATGGGGTTGTAGAACGAAAGAATAGGACTCTGCAAGAAATGGCCAGAACCATGATCAATGAAACCAATATGGCTAAGCATTTCTGGGCAGAAGCAATAAACACTGCATGCTATATTCAGAATAGAATCTCTATCAGACCTATTCTAAATAAGACTCCGTATGAATTGTGGAAGAATAGAAAGCCCAACATTTCATATTTCCATCCTTTTGGATGTGTATGCTTTATTCTGAACACTAAAGATCATCTTGGTAAGTTTGATTCCAAAGCTCAAAAGTGTTTCCTTCTTGGATATTCTGAACGCTCAAAAGGCTACAGAGTATACAATACTGAAACATTGGTTGTAGAAGAATCAATCAATATCAGGTTTGATGATAAGCTTGGTTCTGAAAAACCAAAGCAGTTTGATAATTTTGCAGATTGTGATATTGATATATCAGAAGTTGTTGAGCCAAGAAGCAACGCATCAGAAGCAGAGCTCCTCAGAAGCAAAGAACCAGAAGATCAAGTATCAGCTTCTCTGGAGGATCTAAGCATTTCTGAAGAACCATCTGTCAGAAGATCATCCAGACTCATCTCTGGTCATTCAGAAGATGTCATTCTTGGAAAGAAGGATGATCCAATCAGAACAAGAGCATTCCTTAAGAACAATGCAGACTGTCAATTAGGTCTTGTATCTTTGATCGAGCCAACTTCTGTTGATCATGCTCTAGAAGATCCAGACTGGATAATTGCTATGCAAGAAGAACTGAATCAGTTTACAAGGAATGATGTTTGGGATCTTGTTCCTAGACCAGATGGATTCAATATAATTGGTACAAAATGGGTCTTCAGAAACAAGCTCAGTGAGAAAGGTGAAGTGGTAAGAAACAAAGCCAGACTGGTGGCTCAGGGTTATAGTCAGCAAGAAGGGATTGATTATACAGAAACCTTTGCACCAGTGGCCAGGTTAGAATCTATTCGTCTATTAATTTCTTTTGCCACTCAACATAACATCACTCTCTATCAAATGGATGTTAAGAGTGCCTTCTTAAATGGTTATATAGATGAAGAAGTTTATGTCCATCAACCTCCTGGTTTTGAAGACTCTATGTCTCCGAATCATGTGTTTAAACTAAAGAAATCATTATATGGATTGAAGCAAGCTCCCAGAGCTTGGTATGAACGCTTAAGTTCTTTCCTTCTAGATAATGGTTTCACTAGAGGAAAAGTGGACACTACTCTCTTTTGTAAAACCTTTGAAAAGGATATTTTAATTTGTCAAATATATGTAGATGATATTATTTTTGGAACATCTAATGCTACACTTGGAAAGGAGTTTGCTAAGTCTATGCAGGCTGAGTTTGAAATGAGCATGATGGGAGAACTCAAGTATTTCCTTGGAATACAAATAAATCAAACATCAGAAGGAACATATGTTCACCAAACCAAGTATGTGAAGGAACTTCTGAAGAAGTTTAATCTTCTGGACTGCAAAGAAGCCAAAACTCCTATGCATCCAACATGCATCCTAGGTAAGGATGAGGTAAGTAAGAAGGTAGATCAGAAGTTATACAGAGGTATGATTGGATCTCTTCTATATCTGACTGCTTCTAGACCTGACATTCTGTTCAGTGTTTGTTTGTGTGCTAGATTCCAATCAGATCCTAGAGAATCTCATTTAACTGCTGTTAAGAGAATTCTAAGGTATCTGAAAGGTACTACTAATGTTGGCTTAGTTTACAGAAAATCTAAAGAATACAACTTAGTAGGATTCTGCGATGCTGATTATACTGGAGATAGAATTGAAAGAAAAAGTACTTCAGGAAGTTGCCAATTTCTTGGAAGTCATTTGATCTCTTGGTACAGCAAGAAGCAAGCAACTATTGCTCTATCAACGACAGAAGCAGAATATGTAGCTGCTGCTGGTTGTAGTACACAGATGCTCTGGATGAAGAGTCAGTTAGAAGATTATCAGATATTTGAGAGTAACATTCCTATATTCTGTGATAATACTTCTGCTATATGTTTATCTAAGAATCCTATTCTTCATTCAAAAGCTAAACATATTGAGATTAAACATCATTTCATAAGGGACTATGTTCAGAAGGGTGTCATATCTTTAAACTTTGTTGATACAGACCATCAATGGGCTGATATCTTTACAAAACCCCTGGCTGAAGATAGGTTTAAGTTCATTCTGAAGAACATCAGTATGGATTTATGCCCAGAATGAGAAGATGAGAAGTTCTCATGTATGAGTATCTTCTGAAATGAATGGTGAAAATTTTTTTTGTCAGAAGTTCTGATTGAAATCTTTTAGAAATTATGATTCGGTTATTACTAACGTTTCATTGTCTAAGTTGATTCAGAACATCTTTTAAAGCAAAACAGCTGTTACGTTTTATCTCGGGATGGTAAACCTGTCGTTACTATTCATGGATAAGCGCGCGTGCAGTTGAAGGGTCGCCGACCATAGGTAACTGTGCTAGTCACCTCATTTGTCTTTATTATCTCTCCTCACGTCACGTAACATTAAATGCTATTCATCATTTGTTTCATTTTATTTTGTTTAAATACTCTTCAAACTCTCCTCTTTCCCTCTCATCTTTCTCTATCTCCTTGCATTCCTCATCAAGTTCTTCTCTCTCTCTCTCTCTTCCATATCAAACCCTATTTTTTTTCTGCAAACCCATCATGAACTCTTCCAGTGACTCTATTTGTCGTTTTATGCATCTGAATTTTTTCTTTTTGATGTTATGACAAAAAGGGGGAGAAGATAAATGATAAATGATTTGATTAATCTATCAGTTGCTGGGTAAAGGCTCCCACACATTCACTAACAAGAACTGCAAGTTCTATATGGTTTAAGTGTTTTGCAGGTATACAGAAGTGAAGTGAATTTTCAGAAGCAAACACTAGAAGCAAAACCATAAGAAGCGTTATTCTGTAAAAGGAATAAGCTCTTGGAAACTGAAGCAAGCTGAGTGCTGTCAAGCTTCAGAGATCAGAAGCAAGAAAGAAGAATGAATCAGAAGCACTGATAATAGAATTTGAATATCATTGTCTATCCTGTTCTGACAAAATTCTATTTGCTATGATACATATAATGTTATGGCTCTGATACATTATTTGCTCTGATACATTATTTCAGCCTATATGGCTCTGATACATATAATGTGTTCAAACATACATTTTATGTTCTAACTCGTTCATGCTGACTTTTGTCGTTTAGTTTTTGTTCTGTAACATTTCAGGATGTAGAGATGCTCTGATGATGCTCTGGTACATTCAACAATGTTCTGATACAAATCTAGCATGAAGTGATGTTGGTAGACATTCAAAGTTCTGAAGCTATCCGAGGGAAGCAGAAATCAGAAGATGTGAATGTTCTAAAAGATCCAGAAAATTCAAGTTCTGAAGCTGTCCTGAATGGAAGCAGAAGTCAGAAGCTGTGAATGTTCTGAAGATCAAAGAAATTCAAGTTCTGAAGCTGTCCACGATGGAAGCAGAAATCAGAAGCTGTGAGTGTTCTAAGGATCTAAAGAAATTCAAGTTCTGAAGCTGTCCAATGGAAGCAGAAGTCAGAAGCTATGAATTCTCTGAAGGCAGAAGCTTATATGATCGTTGTCGCGGGCGAAAAATCGTTTTGTTCCTCTTTTTTTGTGGGATGAGACACCTGATGCCTTCTTTGGGCTCGAGTGCTCAAAAAAATGATTTTTCTTTTGTACCGACCAAACTTTTTATTATTTCCAAAGAAGGAAAAGGAAAAAAGCTGCAATAACCTAAAAGTGGGGGGAGAGATCTTTGGGTAAGAGGGTTGGTTATACGAAGGGAAGGTATTAGCACCCAACGTATCTATAGTACTCTATAGGTTTCTTTGTTATGTTTTATTCCATTCTTGTTGTGGTGGAGGTTCTTGTGAAATAGGTGGGACCTAAGGTGTTTGTTTGATTATGCTCGCAAAGATCATCGCGATCCTCTGCATACATATCCCCTAGAGGGAATCAGAGCATCTGTAGCTCGGGGTCTACGGGTGCTAAGGTTTGAATGGTTTTTTTTGTTTTGTTTTGCTCGCCAAGGATCGACCTTGTGCCTACGTATTCTCAAAGGGATGTTGAGAAAGTCAGAGCAATCGTAGTTCCCACTTATGCTAGTGGAAGCAAAGAAAAATAGACAAATGTCGTCTAAATGCTAGATGTATCTAATCTATATCATCACATACATCTGTTTGATTTTTGTTTGAAAATCTTTTCATTATAAGCCCGGGGCCATGCCACTTAGGGTGCTTAGAATGATAAAGATGTTTTTGTGTTTAACCAGCCTTGTGGCAAAAGTTTCAATGAAGTCAGCCTTGTGACAAAAACTTTGATTAATCAGCCAGCCTTGTGGCAAAAGTTTCAATGAAGTCAGCCTTGTGACAAAAACTTTGATTAATCATCCAGTATGGTGGTAAAACGGTTTGATTGATTAGCCAGCCTTGTGGCAAAAAGAAAGTTGGATTGATTAGCCAGCCTTGTGGCAAAAAGAAGTTTGATTGATTGATTGTTTGTGATGATATATAAGAGATACTCCTAGCATAGAGATGAAAAATGTCTAATCTCCTAGGGTATTTGGTTTTGGATATTGGGGATGCTTATAAGAAGCCCGTGGGTCCTTGTACGAAGCCCAAGAGGAGGCTATCCGAGGGTCCTTGCATTGTAAGCCCAAGAGGAGGCTATGGGAGGGACAATCCGGGGTCCTTGCATTGTAAGCCCAAGAGGAGGCTATGGGAGGGTCACTCGTTTGTACAAAGCCCAAGGGGAGGCATGGTATAGTTGGTTTGAGCTCTTAGAGCGATTTCACCGGGAAACCATACTCTATGTCCTAACCTAAACTAGGGAGATTCTTTGCACGAAGCCCAATAGGAGGCTATGGGGAACCTAGTGTTGTACTAAGTTGAACAAGCATATAACACAATCACAAGTATGAACAAGTACGAACAAATATGAACAAGTACATGAACAGATATGAACAGTTATACATATATGACAAAGTGTGTGTATATAATGGAGTTTATGAAGGAAATATACCTGTAAGCATGATCCATTTGTATACACAGGGCTTGGGACTCACACTCGGGGAGAAGTCCATTTGAATTTATTCAACAGCTATGTAAACAGGTATTTACAAAGGGGCTCGGGACTTATACCTACGTGGAGGCCCGTGGTATATTTTTGGGAAGATTTAAAGAAACCTTCATTTTTGGTTTGTTATCAAAGTTAAAAAACACATTGATTGAGATATGTACAAAAGGCGTACAATGAAATACCTAATTTCATGTACTTGAGTGGGTATGTACAAAAGGGCTTGGGACTTATACCTACGTGGAGGCCCGTGTTTTATTTACAAAACATGGTTGACTGTTTATTTACAGACGCGTTGTTTGAAAAAACGGTTTGAAGATTTGTTTTGAAAGAGTTTTCTGTACAAAGAAAAACTGTAAAAGAAAAGGAAAGGGACTTATACTCTCTAATATTCGAGAGGCCCATGTTTTATTTTCATAAAACATGGTGGATGGTTTAAAAAAGAGTTGAAAGATTTGTTTGTTAAAAAAACTGTTTGGAAGTTTATTTGGAAAAAGTTTTCTGTTAAAACAAAAACTGTACAAAGAAAAACGAAAGGGACTTATACTCTCTAATATTCGAGAGGCCCCACATCGTTTTGAAAATCAATTGATCAATTAAAAGGATTTAATCAATAGTTTCCTTTGAAAATCAAAAAGAAATGGTTTACCGTTTTTGAAAAGAATCGTGATCGCTCGTTTTTAAAACGATTTGAATTTTGAAAGAAATCAATTTAATCAAGATAAACAAGAAGATTGTCTTCAATTAACATTTAGATGATTAGGGTTTGCTTCAAAAAATATTTACAAGTGATTAAATTTGAAAATTAAATGAAAAAACAATATTTAAAAGTATTAAAAAACACTTAAAATATGTTATTTTAAACTTAATTAAAAATGTATTAAACAAATATATTTTTGTGATTTTTTTTGATATTCATTAAATACATATATAAAATAATAAGTGTGTAAAAAATGAAGTAAAAATAATTAATTTTGATTGGTTAAAATGATTAATGAAATTGTGAAGAAATTAAAGAAAACAAGTGGTAAAAAAGAATGGTTTTGGCATGGATAAATGTTGAACTCGTGACCTGAGGGTTACCACTCAAAACACTTACCAGTTGAGCCACGCGCTTGGCTTGTCATGTAATAGCTCCAGTTAAAAATATTTGAAACCAACTTCAGGAATACACAAAACCAAATAAATCACACAAAATAGCAAAAGGGGGGTCCCTGTGGTTCGAACCCGCGCCCTTATTGATCAAAGACTTATAACGCACATGCTTGCCACTGGGGTGGCTGTTACATCCGGTAATAAAATACACTTAACACAATATATTACCAGCCAAGTTCTAAAAATGAAGTTTCCCACTTCATCTTCTTCATTTAAACCGAGAAACAACAATGGTGGACAACATTCGAGATCCTTCGTTTCTCAACCAAATCAAAAACTTTAAACATGAATCTTGCTCAGTTTTTCATCACGAATTCAATCATATAAATCATGAAAGCTATAAATCAAAGATAAGCATGAATTTTGGAAATCCCAAATTAAACCCTAACTGAACAAACTCAAAATTCTCAGAGCATGGTTGATTTTAATGGAAGTTATGGATTCAGTTAGCTTTAGCATGATCATATGAACAATTTACTTTACAAAATTTATGTTAAATATGCATGAATGATCACATTAGAAAACGCATAAAAAACTCACCTTGGTTGGAATTTGCAGAACTTGAGAGAGTGCTTCCAGATGCAAACTTTCGATCCTATTAGCTTCCTTGAGTGTATTTGAGTGTGTTCCAACCCCTAACTTGCTTTGAAACTTGTTGAAACTCCATGACCAAATCAAAGTGCAGCATGCTGATTTTTGAATGAGAGAGCTTGATTGGCACGATACCAGTTGCAATTTTATGGTTTGGATGAATTCTATATGATGTATATGAGGTGTTGGAAGTGGAAATTTGAGGGATGCACGAGTGGATTTTGTTTTGGCAAGTTTTGGCTCACTTTGTGCATAAATGGAGGTTGAAGAGTGATTATGTGTTTTGGGTGTTTTTGAGAGGTGTGAATGGTTCACACAACTTCCATATGATGTTTAGGAAGTGTTAGAAGCATCACTTTGCTTAAAACTTCAAAGGTTTGGAAATTGGTATTTCTCCCTCTTTGAAAACTCATGAAACTTACAACTTAAGAAAGAAAGAGAAAACCAATTCTTTGAGAGGTTTGGTGTGATTTTGAATGTGATTTCCATCTCTATTTATAGGCCATGAAATCTGATTACAAGCCTTGGCAAGTTGAAAATGCAATGATGGTTTTGGCTTAAGAGATAAAAGAGAATATTTCCATTTAATGCTTTAGGTTAAAAACCTAAACCATGGTTAAAAAACTCAAGTTCCATAATATTCTCTCCAATCTGATCTTTAGAGATAAGAACCTTGCTGTCATCATTTCATTTGATCATTTCTTGCATTATTGGTCATCTAGCATAAGAACTTTGTGAGAAAAATGGTGAAAATTCAAGCATAAGGACCTCTAATGACAAAATTCAAAACCATAGCTCCACTTCATAATTTTTCATGCTCTTGATCATTTTGGAAAGCTCATGTTACATACTTCAAAACCCTAGTTGAAAGTTTCTTCAAGATCCTTAAGGAAGTGGGTGAAAAAGATCCATGAACTTTGAGGAAAATGAGATTTCAAGTGAAACTTTCAAAAAGTACCAACTTTGAAGCACCATATCTCTTAAATGGTTGATCTTATGGAAAAAATTTATATGTGTCAAAGTTGTTTATTGGATCAAAATCTACAACTTTCATGTTGGAAGTTTTTTTCAGTTTGTAGGTGAAATTTTGAGAAATTCCCTTTCAAAGTTTGGAAAAAACCATGAAAAACACTTAGAAATTTTTCTAAGTATGAAAAGTCAAACTTTGACTTTTTGATTCTTGATTGATTTTCTTGATTTTTCTTGATCAAATGACTTCACATATCATATATTGATGATTCAAAACTTCAAAAGTCATGGTTGACCAAAATTCCTCAAAAGTCAATGGTGATCTTGTACAGTTGACTTTTTCAGACGAATCGCGTTTCTGGAGATTTCAAATGAAACAGGCTATCCTCATCAAATGAATGGTATGAATGGATCACATTGAAGCATTAGAGGATATTGAGCCATGGTTTGAGTTGTGACACCATGTCCTGATTAAAAAGTCAGTTGCTCAGTGAATTAGGTCAAAAACCCTAATTGTCGACCTGATGAAATTGATGACTGTGGATCTTGAATTGAGATGTAATTTCCATTGGATGTTGTCATAGGGATTATTTGAGGATGATTGAAACCTTTGATTGACTTCCTGGGGGTTTTTATGGTTTCCCAAATGTGATCCCTGATTTCAGTCCTTGATAGTTTAAAACCCTGATCTGAGGATTTGTCTGATCAATCTTTGTGTAGGAGATGTTATGAGCCAATGGATTAGGTCAAAATGATGCACTTGAGGTCTTGATATCATGTCCCAAGCCATTAGGTCAAATTCTGAGCAAAAGTCAAGAGTATGCTGTCTTCAGTCAAAACCCTAATTCAGTCGATTCAAAGTCTTTGAGCTTGTTGAAATGAATCTCTGAGGACCAAATGTTAATTGTTGATGAAGATGATTCATTTGAAATGAAGGGAGAACAAAACCCTAATTGATTGTTACTTGTATTGATGAGTGATTTCCTGATTAAATCCTGCTGAGTCACAAGTAGCAAACACAAGCTATGCAGTTTGTTAGAGATGCAAATGATGCATATGCAGATGATATGAGGTGGTATCTTAGGTCAAAAATTGGGGTATGACAGATGCCCCTATTTAAGTTTCTTCAACCTGAGACATGAAGATTGAAAATCTTCGTTTTGATAGGGTGGAAGAGACTTAAATATCAGAAGACGCAAATTTTGGACCTAAGATACCAAAATTGCGAATGATGCAAGGATATCTTTACCGAGGGGATATCAAGAACTGACTCCACTGGGGACAAGAGATTGGGAAGGATGTCTCAATCCTTTTTAGGAAGAGAATCCATTTTGTTCGGGAAAGCAAGTGTATGCTTCGCCTGGGAATGATAGCTTTGTAAGAAAAGCTTACCTATCGACATTACCGACTATCTGCATGGGGATAGACTTGTTTAATAATGCGAAGGTGAAAGGTATGAAACTGTATTACCGACTATCAGCATGGTGATAGACTTGACAAGGTAAAAAGAGTTTCAAAGGTTCGGTTAATATTATCGACTATCAGCATTGGGATAGACATGTTTAATAATATAACCAGAACAAAAGGTTACCGACTACCAGCCTTGTGATAGTGGTTTTGAAGACTTGATCAATTATCAGCCGAGTGATAAAATGATCTCGGAGACTTTGCTAGGGGAATTACTGGTTATTCAGCCTTGTGAACAGTAATAAGGCCCTGATTGTCAAATGGTCTTCATGATTGATTTCCTTGAGAGGAAAAAGCTTTTGAAAGAGACATAAGCCGCTCAAATGATAAGGCTATTGCTTATTGTCTGTTTTTTTTCACGACTCTATTTGAGGAATCGGAATTTGAATCTTTGGTAAAGACAGGGTTCTAACCAAGAATGAATTGGAAAGAAACAGTCAAACAAGACTTTGTACCCATGAGGAATGAACTCGAATGGGGATTTTCTCCTTTGTTTTGAGAGGAGAAAACTAAAGCAACCTTCTTCCACGAGGAATGATCTCAGTGGGGAACTGGAGAAAGAAGATTTTATTTCTGCTTATGGGTGACAACCTACTTGGAGAGATGACACGCCCATACTGTTTCTTTTTCTTCTTTTTTTCTTTTTTTTTTTTTTTTTTTTTTTTTTTTTTTTTTTGAGGATAGATATATCCTAAACAAGTGAATATTGAGGCAAACATTGAAAAATGCAAGAATGTATAAATGATGCAAATATGTATGAATGATGAATGTCAAGAATGTAGCATGCATGCTGACGATACTGACAGACAGAGAAGTATATACTGGAGAAGGACCAACGTCGCAATACAACCAGATACTTGGCAAATGTTTTTCAACACAGTGTAGATAACACAGGTGATGAATGGTGTTGCATGCTTTCAACTTCTTTGGGGAAGATGAGCATCTTTTCTTATTGAGATGGAAGAACCTTTTCACTGGAGATTGGAGATCTTCTTCATTGGGGATAAAAGACCTTCTTCACTGGGGATAGAAGAGCTTTTTTACCTCGAGGGGTAATTGCTTCAAGAATTCTTTTCTGGGACAAGAATACCGTTGTCACAACAATTTTTCCGGGAGAATCCTTTTTGTTCATCCTATGGAGACGACTGCTGATGTTCCTTCCGTTGTTCACAACTCAAAGGAAAATTTCGCTTTTATTTTGAAAAAGAAAAGTGAAGTAAATTCATTTAAAACTTATTTTTTCTTTTTTTTTTTCAAAAACGAATAACACAATTAAAGCGTCATTTTGCAAGCTGAAAGAAATTAAAGATTGCAAACAAATGGGCACAAGGCTCAAATTTATTTAATAGGATGGTAATCAGCTAAAGGCGTGATTCCATGGAGTATTTACAAAAGTAGGAAATGGTAATTATGCGGAAAAGGCTACATTGAAAGCAATAACCACTATTCCCCCTAACAATTTTGAGTTCCAACTGTGCTTGTCGCTTCAGATTGATAATGATTTGATTGAAGATCCTTTGATGAAGTACAGACTTTTCAGGTGACGAAGTATAGACTAATGCAGTTACTTTGTCATAAATCCCTAATTTTTGCCTAGATTGCCCTTTCAGGTTTTCAATCTACCAGGATGAATTTTTTCTGTTTATTGTCTCTAATTTTTGCCTGGACCGCCCTTTCGGGTTTTCAGTCCACCGAGACGCTCATTTTTGCCTAAGTCGCCCTTTGCGGGTTTTCGACTTACCGAGCTGTTCTTTTGTATTTTTTAGACAAAGTATTTCTTGACTGCATCAGCATTCACAGGATGTGGGAGTTCATCACCATCCATGGTAGTAAGAATCATGGCACCGCCAGAAAATGTTCTTTTGACAACATACGGGCCTTCATAATTAGGAGACCATTTGCCCCTAGAATCTGGTTGAAAAGACAAGATCTTTTTAAGCACGAGGTCGCCTTCTCGAAATTCACGAGGTCGAACCTTTTTGTTGAAGGCTTGTTTCATCCTTGCTTGGTATAACTGTCCATGGCATAGAGCAGTCATACGTTTTTCTTCGATTAAGTTCAACTGATCGTATCTGCTTTGACACCATTCAGCCTCTGATAACTTGGTCTCCATGAGGACTCTCATTGATGGAATTTCAACTTCTACGGGGAGCACAGCTTCCATGCCGTATACTAGAGAAAAGGGAGTTGCCCCTGTTGAAGTACGCACTGAAGTACGGTACCCATGTAAAGCAAATGGCAGCATTTCGTGCCAGTCTTTGTAAGTGACGACCATTTTCTGGACGATCTTCTTAATGTTCTTGTTAGCAGCTTCAACAGCGCCGTTCATTTTTGGTCTGTAAGGAGAAGAGTTATGATGCTCAATCTTGAATTCCTCACACAATTCTTTCATCATCTTGTTATTCAGGTTTGAACCATTGTCAGTAATGATCTTGCTGGGAATACCATATCGGCAAATGATGTTATTCTTGATAAACCTCACAACCACTTGTCTTGTAACATTGGCGTAAGATGCTGCTTCGACCCATTTGGTGAAGTAATCAATTGCTACTAAGATAAAACGATGACCGTTTGAAGCTTTCGGTTCGATCATTCCAATCATGTCGATACCCCACATGGAGAAAGGCCACGGAGATGAGAGAACGTTGAGTAGAGTCGGTGGCACATGGATCTTATCTGCTAATACGGTAAGGTACATGATTAATGGTCTTCCTTCAACTGGAGGAATCAATATTGGTGGTCTTAACAGGTACTCTTTGATACTATCGAACGCCTTCTGGCAATCTTCAGTCCATACAACCTCTTGATCTTTACGGAGAAGCTTGGGCCCACAAGTAGCAGTCATTTGAGAGATGAATCTGGAGATGTAGTTCAATCGTCCGAGAAATCCTCTTACTTGCTTTTCAGTTTTTGGTGCAGGCATCTCTTGAATAGCTCTGACTTTGTCGGGATCTACTTCAATACCTCTTTGGCTGACAATGAAACCCAAGAGTTTTCCAGATCTAACCCCAAAAGTACATTTGTTAGGATTCAAGCGAAGCTGATATTTCCTTAGTCGTTGAAACAACTTCAAAAGGTATTCAATATGTTCTTCTTCTGTGCTGGACTTGGCTATCATGTCGTCCACATAAACTTCAATTTCTTTATGCATCATGTCATGAAAGAGAGTAGTCATTGCCCTTTGGTAAGTTGCGCCTGCATTCTTTAATCCAAATGGCATCACTTTGTAGCAAAAGGTACCCCATGGGGTGATGAAAGATGTCTTCTCCATGTCTTCAGGAGCCATCTTGATCTGATTATAACCGGAGAACCCGTCCATGAAGGAAAAGACGTTGAACTTAGCAGTGTTATCAACCAGCATGTCGATATGTGGTAATGGAAAGTCATCTTTTGGACTGGCCTTGTTCAAGTCACGGTAGTCAACACACATTCTGACTTTGCCATCTTTCTTCGGAACTGGCACTATGTTGGCCAACCATTGAGGATACTCAGAGGTGACAAGAAAACCTGCGTCGAGCTGTTTTTGAACTTCCACTTTGATCTTGTTAGCCATATCAGGGTGAGTCCTTCGCAATTTCTGCTTAACCGGCGGACATTCTGGCTTCAATGGCAAGTAATGCTGAACAATATTGGTATCCAACCCAGGCATGTCTTGGTAGGACCAGGCAAACACGTCAACATATTCTTTGAGAAGGTCTGTCAACTTACTCTTGATATCAGCATCAAGCAGTGATCCAATGGTCACTTCTTTTTTGTCTTCTTCAGAACCCAAGTTGATCTTTTCTAAAGGCTCTTTGTGAGGCAGAATGGCTCTTTCCTCGTGCTTAAGTAATCGAGAGATCTCGTCCGGGATCTCCTCTTCTTCCTCTTCTTCGGCTTCGAACACAGGAAACTCAAAGTTGGGAGAGGGCATAGGGTTATTGCATTCAATGGGTTTATCAATAGTTAATCTGCACATGTGATTTATATTTATTTCAGAAAATTTATGAATGCAAGAGTGTATGCAGATTTTTTTTGAAAAAGTTTTTTTTTTTTTTTTTTTATTTTGGTTTTTTAGGATTACCATTTCCAGAAAAAAGCAAAAATAAAACACATAATGTAGGGAATTCAAAATGACACTTTATTTATGATTCATTTTTGAAACAAAGCCCTAAACACAAACTCATTTGTCTTGGGCAGGACAAAGAGGGAAACTTTTAAAACAAAGCCCTATACACAAAGTTATTTGGGCGGAACATTTAAAAGCAAAGCCCTATAAAACATCTCTCTGCTTTGGGCAAGGCAGGAGGTCAAAATAACAGCGAGGTGATTACTTTGAGCGGCGAACAACATTCGGAACGTCGACAGCCTTCCAGTAGCAACGAACTCCTCTGTGTATTATGTATTCAGGAAAATTCTCCCCAGAATTATCTTCAGTATTGACATTGACCGCTGGTCGAGCAGGATTTGAAGGTCCTGGTTTGTCACCCTTGTTCTTTGTAGAGTTGAAACGGTCTTCTTCTACTTCTTGAAGAGCATAAGACGAGTCACAATCTTCAGAATTTTCAGGATGTGTTTCCCAGTCTTCAGGATGAAGAGACTCATTGTCAGCGACACTTTCTGAGTCAGTTGCGGGACCATCTTCCCCTTCATCTTCAAAAATGGCATTTATGTGATAATAACCATCTTCAGGATTATGAACCTTGGCAGATACATCGAATCCGAAATCTTCAGTAACTTCAGGCTGCTGAGAAAATTGACAGGGCTGATAAGCCTCTTCTGGTTGACTATTATATTCAAAGGAATCTCCCCATCCAGTTGGTTGGATATCCTCAATCGCAATCTTGTAACTTTCAGGTGCAGTATATTTCACCATATAATCAAATTTTCCACTTGGTTGTCCCAAAGTGTCCCAGATTTCTGCAGGAACAGGCTCAGTTTCATTGCCTTTGGATTCTTCTGAAGGAGGATATGGTTCTTCCTGAGATATGTATCCCGAGTCATTGAGATAACATTTCCATTCTTCTTCAGGATCAGGTAGACCTTCTTCGATGCATTCCTCAATAAGGACATTGACCTCTTGAGGAATTGGGTTAAGGAACCCTCCACTATGGAACGTTTCTTTGATCGGACGAAGGGTTTCATCCTTCTTGGTGCAGTTTGAGAATGTTGGTGAACATCCGAGACCTGCTCTAGTTTCATTCTTGGTCGGGATCACAACTTGCCCCCAGCCAGTGGTAGTTCCATCTTTCACTACTTTTACTGCCTCTTTGTAAGAAGAAATTGATGCTTTCTTTTTGGAAGACTCGTCTTCTAAAGAGAGACCTTGGAACTGAGTTCCTTCCACATCATCAGCACCGATGAAAGAGAAATTGGATAAATGACTCACCATTAAGGCTTGCTCCCCACTTATTGTTACCAATTTTCCATTTGTCACAAACTTTAACTTTTGATGGAGCGTAGAAGTCACTGCCCCTGCTTCGTGGATCCATGGTCGTCCCAACAGACAGCTATAAGCAGCTTGAATGTCCATGACCTGGAAGGTGATTTGAAATGTATGTGGACCAATTGTCATGGGAAGGTTGACTTCACCGATAACAGATTTTCGCGATCCATCAAATGCTTTGACAACTACACCACTGAACTTCATAGGCATTCCTTGGTAAGACAAGCGAGCAAGAGTCGTCTTTGGCATCACATTCAAGGAAGATCCGGTGTCTACCAACACATTGGACAAAGAGTCTGACTGACAGTTCATAGAAATGTGCAAAGCAAGATTGTGATTTCTGCCCTCCTCGGGGAGTTCTTCATCACAGAAGCTTAAATTGTTGCAAGCAGTTATGTTGGCTATTATCCCATCAAAGTGATCAACAGTCACATCATGATCTACAAAAGCTTGATCTAAGACTTTCATCAGGGCTTCCCTGTGGGCTTCTGAGTTTAACAGCAATGAAAGTATTGAGATTTTTGAAGGAGTCTGCATGAGCTGATCCACAATCTTGTATTCACTTCTTTTGATAAGCTTCAAAATTTCATCAAAGTCTGGATTGACATTGGTTCCACTGGATTGACCAACATCAATGTTTGTATTACTGACAGGAGTTTCCTCAGGATTCCCCACTGGCGTATTGACAGGATTTTGCCTGGTTGCAGGAGCAACAGGCTGCTTTGGAGGTAGTGGAGTATACACACGTCCACTTCTTGTTACACGACTTACATCAGCGATGTTTACGACAGATGAAAGAGTTGGTAAAGGAACTTCTTGTCCGTCCTTTATCATTGTGGCATTGTAGTTGTATGGAACTGCCTTGTCAGAGTCATAAGGAACAGGTCCAGGTAAACAAATGATCAAAGGAGCAATAGGAACCTTCGGCTTGTTGTAAGTAACTTCCATGCGCTCCGGCATGTTGAAATGAGGAATGATGACGTTAACTGTAGGCATTTCCGAGTTGATATCTGAGACTAAAAGCTCATGCGGATAACATCCTATCATGTTAACTTCATTTTCATCCCTATTTCGGTAGATCTGAAGAGTACCATTATCCAACAGAACTTGGAGATCTCTTCTCACAATTGAACATCCGTGAGGATCTACACAACATATTCTACAGGAACCGTATTGATGCTGGCGAAAATTCTGCCCCCGACAAAGAGTGGCGTGCATTTGTACCAAATTGGCTCTTGAGTAATTGATATTATAGACCCGGTATGGACCAGGACATCCATACACCATGTTTACAACATGCCCTCCATGATTGGGCAGCGGATTTGCTTGCACATTTGGATTCAAATTTCTGAAAGAGAGAAGATTAGATCTAACCAACCTCTGAACTTCATATTTCAAAGCTATGCAATGCTCAAGATCATGGCCAGGTGCTCCTTGATGATAAGGGCATGAGACCTCAGCTTTGTACCACCATGGGAGTCTCTCAGGTACTGGTGGTGGTGCTTTAGTTTGAATAAGGCCTCTTTCAATCAGTGCAGGGTACAATTCTGTGTAGGTCATCGGAATCGGATCAAACTGTGGAGCTCTTTGCACACGATTCTGATTATTGTTCAGCTGCTGAGCCTGTGGTCGAGGCTGTTGTTGCTGAAACTGTGGGGTAAATCCCGGATTCGGTGCTGAATTAACGACTGGCGCAATAGCAGCAATCTGTTGTCGACGATTGATATTTCCTCTTGGCTTCCCTTGGGATACCATGTCAACACTTTGTTCTTTCTTCTTTGGGAAACCACTTCCGAACTTTTTGGTTCCACTCGAAGATCCACCTTCTTTAGTCAAACGTCCTGTTCGGACTCCTTCTTCTAGACGCATCCCCATGTTTACCATTTCGGTGAAATCACTTGGAGCACTAGCAATCATGCGTTCATAATAAAACGGACTGAGAGTATTCAAGAAGATCTTTGTCATCTCTTTTTCTTTTAACGGTGGATTAATCTGAGCAGCAGTTTCTCTCCATCGTTGGGCATACTCTTTGAAAGCTTCATGATCTTTCTGAGCCATGGACCGGAGCTGATCTCTGTCTGGAGCCATATCCGAGTTATACTTGTATTGTCGGACAAAGGCCTCACCTAGGTCATTGAAAGTCCGAATATTAGTGCTATCCAAGCCTGTGTACCACTTCAGTGCGGCACCAGTCAAACTGTCTTGAAAGTAATGGATAAGCAACTGATGATTATCTGCATAAGTAGACATCTTCCTGGCATACATCACAAGATGGCTTTGTGGACAAGAACTTCCTTTGTACTTCTCAAAGTCTGGGACCTTGAACTTAGCTGGTATTTGTACACTGGGAACCAAACATAGCTCCTGGGCATTCTTTCCAAACAAATCTTTGCCACGGATAGCTTTAACTTCCAGTTGAATCTTGTTAAACTGCTCTTGGAGATCTCCCACAAGATTACGCTGATTTGTGCTATCACCCTGATCATGATAAATCTCATTGCCATCATAAGGAACAGTGTGAACCGTAGGGGTCGGAACTGTCATAGTGGGTTGAGAAAGTGCCATAGTGACTTGAGAAAAAGTTACCCCCTGATTTGGAGTAAATGCTGAACCTTGCGCAGCAGGCGCTTCAGTTGTAGCTGTTTGAACCCCAGAGAAATTATGGCGGAAACCTGTACCAAAGCTGAAAGGCGGGCCCCAACCTTCTGGCATGGAGAAAGATGGAATACCGAATGCAACTGTAGAAACTGGAGTAGTGACTTCAGATGTTACCGCTGCTTGACTGTTGGGTGGTGGCGGCTGATTCTGTGCGGCCATTAAGGAGTCAACCAGAGTAGTGAGACTTTCCAACTTTTCCTGAAGGGTGGTCACTGTACCACGGAGCTCAATATTCTCTTGTTCAGAGTGTTCCATTACTCTTCTTCTGTTCGAACGAGTATTGTATCTGTGATCTGATTGCGAGCGCGGTCGAGAAACTTTGAGACGCGACAGCTTGACGATCTAATGGAGAAAGATCCAAAAGATGAGACTCTATACAACAGACTCGATATGCAGAATGATGTATGCAAAAAGAAATTTATGATTTTTCCAAACATTTTTTAAGATTATTTCCTTGCAAACATTGGAACATAAACAAATCTTTTATTCATTTATTATTTTTTTTTTTATTACAATAATGGGAAATGTTACAACATTGGAGCGTAGCTCCTTACAAAAGCAAATGATAAATGAAAATCTAAACAAATCCTAAACATCTTCATCAGATGAAGAACCAAATGCATTGTGCAGCTTGAGCTTCATGATTTCTTTCCCATAGTAAGCTTTCAACTCGGCCTTTTCAGCTCTCAGTTTGTCGACAACATTCTTCCAATCATCAGGAGTCGGAGCGTTGCTTGTCGAGGCTTCAAGATTCTTCTTGCTTTCTTTGATGTATCTTCTGATTGCGGCATCTTTCCGACGAATCTTCTCATCTTTGCTCATGAGCCATCCATCTTGATAATAGAGAGTTTCTTCGTGATCTTTCACTCTTTTCTTCAACTTTCTATTTTCCTCATCAGTTTTACGAAACTTTTCTTCCCAAGCGTCTTTTTCTAACCTCATCTTGGCTAAAATCTCTTGGTATTCTTCCGTAGTGTCAATGGGAATGTTGGGTAGTTGAGACACCACAGGGAACATGGGTTTTTCATAATCATAAGGCATTTGAAACTCCTTTGCTCTTTTCTTTACCCAGCAGGTATAGGCGTTTGTAGCAATGCAATTTCTTTCCCCACCTTTTTCTTTTCTTCGGACGTCGTACCAAGCTCTCACCATTCTTGTCTTCAACCTTTGAGGATCTTCCCCTTCTCGGTAAAAGTAGCATTCCACTGCGAGACCAATTGGTTTAACTGAATTTGCATATCCGAGTTGTCGTCGGGCTAGGACCGGATTGTAGTTAATTCCTCCTTGTGTGCCAATGAGAGGTACGTTGGCGAACTCCCCACAACTATCAATGGTTTCTGTACCACAGCGAGCCAAGGTATACCAATGAATATCATTATTAGCAAGAGACATAAGTCTTCGAGGCCAACGTAAGCCTTCTCGGTTTTCCGTGAAAATAGGGGACTTAGGTAAGTGTGAAACAATCCATTTGTACAAAAGAGGTGCACAACATACAATGAGTCCACCACCTTGGCGATTCCTATGATGGATAGAGAAATACGTGTCACCAAGCAAAGTCGGAACAGGATTTCCAATCAGAAAGATCTTTATGGCGTTGATATCAACAAAGTCGTTGACGTTGGGAAACAGAACCAACCCATAAATGAGCAAGGCTAATACAGCTTCAAAAGCTATCATGCTACCAGTGTCAATGAAATCAAAGGCTTTCTTTATTAGAAACTGCGAAGTCAAACCCGGAAAATTTCCTTTGGTAGTCCAATTACTTTCTATTTCAGATTTCTTCAAGTGGATACTTGCTGCAATGACTGGTGATTTAGGAATGGCTTCCAAACCATTGAAAGGTATTTTGTCAGACACAGGAATACCCAAAAGATCGGCGTATTCTTCCAAGGTTGGTACCAACTGATAGTCTGGAAAGGTAAAACACCGGTAGACGGGATCATAAAACTGAACCAGAGTTTTGAGAAGTCCTTCATCAACATGAGTGTTCAAGATAGGCAAAAGCTTTCCATGGCTTTTCCTAAAATCAGAAGGATTTTGTACAGAAGATGCTAACTCTTTCAGCCTTTCCACATTAGGCATTTTGAAATCATACTTTTTGGTATGCCTTTTTACCCACTCCATAACTTAATCCTATAATGTTTGCAAAGAAAACTCTCTAAATTTTTTTGGAAAAATCATGTTTTTATGGAAAAAGATGGGTTTTTTTTTTAATGAATGTATGAATGCATGGATGCGTGGATGCCACATATTCAAACATGGTAAAGCAAACATGGTAGTTCAAACATGGTAACGCAAACATGGTACTACAAACATGGTAATTCAAACATAGTACACATAGGTTCAAAGGTCCAGCGTCACGAGCATGAGGTCAGAGAACCAAACATGGGATAGTACTAGGGTTTATCACCTGCAAAACATGTTCTACTGATACGTCAGAGTCTACATTCTTCTTTCGGATATTACCGGCTTGCACAACTGAACTTGTGAGCTAGAAATATTCTCAAGAAAAACTCGTCTGAGTGTGGTTCTCCGCATGACAACTATCCAAGTCTTCACCTGGATCGTTTCTGCACCACGTCCTAATAAGGCCAGGATGGGTTGGGGTTCTACAGCCAACTCAGCTTCTACAGTTCAATGAAAGCAATAATGTCTTCGCAACTGAACTTGCTAAACATATACTACAAACAAGGAACCTCCACTGAGCGGAAGGATTCTCATGCTGACTTTTTAAGGACTGAACTCCTTGTATGCCATACATGACTATACCCTCCACCTAATTCTTATGTGTACTTAATCCGGGTTAGGATTTGTCCATAATGTATCACTTGTAACAGAATCACACCAGTAACAGAACCAAGGAACCACACATGTAACAAGAAAAAACATAACAAATAGAAATAACCCTTTCTTTGGAAACAATAAAAAGATGGTCCCCAGTGAAGTCGCCATTTTTCTGTCGCGGGCGAAAAATCGTTTTTGTTCCTCTTTTTTGTGGATGAGACACCTGATGCCTTCTTTGGGCTCGAGTGCTCAAAAAAATGATTTTTCTTTTGTACCGACCAAACTTTTTATTATTTCCAAAGGAGGAAAAGGAAAAAAGCTGCAATAACCTAAAAGTGGGGGGAGAGATCTTTGGGTAAGAGGGTTGGTTATACGAAGGGAAGGTATTAGCACCCAACGTATCTATAGTACTCTATAGGTTTCTTTGTTATGTTTTATTCCATTCTTGTTGTGGTGGAGGTTCTTGTGAAATAGGTGGGACCTAAGGTGTTTGTTTGATTATGCTCGCAAAGATCATCGCGATCCTCTGCATACATATCCCCTAGAGGGAATCAGAGCATCTGTAGCTCGGGGTCTACGGGTGCTAAGGTTTGAATGGTTTTTTTTTGTTTTGTTTTGCTCGCCAAGGATCGACCTTGTGCCTACGTATTCTCAAAGGGATGTTGAGAAAGTCAGAGCAATCGTAGTTCCCACTTATGCTAGTGGAAGCAAAGAAAAATAGACAAATGTCGTCTAAATGCTAGATGTATCTAATCTATATCATCACATACATCTGTTTGATTTTGTTTAAAAATCTTTTCATTATAAGCCCGGGGCCATGCCACTTAGGGTGCTTAGAATGATAAAGATGTTTTTTGTTTAACCAGCCTTGTGGCAAAAGTTTCAATGAAGTCAGCCTTGTGACAAAAACTTTGATTAATCAGCCAGCCTTGTGGCAAAAGTTTCAATGAAGTCAGCCTTGTGACAAAAACTTTGATTAATCATCCAGTACGGTGGTAAAACAGTTTGATTGATTAGCCAGCCTTGTGGCAAAAAGAAATTGGATTGATTAGCCAGCCTTGTGGCAAAAAAGTTTGATTGATTGATTGTTTGTGATGATATATAAGAGATACTCCTAGCATAGAGATGAAAAATGTCTAATCTCCTAGGGTATTTGTTTTGGATATTGGGGATGCTTATAAGAAGCCCGTGGGTCCTTGTACGAAGCCCAAGAGGAGGCTATCCGAGGGTCCTTGCATTGTAAGCCCAAGAGGAGGCTATGGGAGGGACAATCCGGGGTCCTTGCATTGTAAGCCCAAGAGGAGGCTATGGGAGGGTCACTCGTTTGTACAAAGCCCAAGGGGAGGCATGGTATAGTTGGTTTGAGCTCTTAGAGCGATTTCACCGGGAAACCATACTCTATGTCCTAACCTAAACTAGTGGAGATTCTTTGCACGAAGCCCAATAGGAGGCTATGGGGAACCTAGTGTTGTACTAAGTTGAACAAGCATATAACACAATCACAAGTATGAACAAGTACGAACAAACATGAACAAGTACATGAACAAATATGAACAGTTATACATATATGACAAAGTGTGTGTATATAATGGAGTTTATGAAGGAAATATACCTGTAAGCATGATCCATTTGTATACACAGGGCTCGGGACTCACACTCGGGGAGAGGTCCATTTGAATTTATTCAAAGCTATGTAAACAGGTATTTACAAAGGGGCTCGGGACTTATACCTACATGGAGGCCCATGGTATATTTTTGGGAAGATTTAAAGAAACCTTCATTTTTGGTTTGTTATTCAAAGTTAAAAAACACATTGATTGAGATATGTACAAAAGGCGTACAATGAAATACCTAATTTCATGTACTTGAGTGGGTATGTACAAAAGGGCTTGGGACTTATACCTACGTGGAGGCCCGTGTTTTATTTACAAAACATGGTTGACTGTTTATTTACAGACGCGTTGTTTGAAAAAACGGTTTGAAGATTTGTTTTGAAAGAGTTTTCTGTACAAAGAAAAACTGTATAAAGAAAAGGAAAGGGACTTATACTCTCTAATATTCGAGAGGCCCATGTTTTATTTTCATAAAACATGGTGGATGGTTTAAAAAAGAGTTGAAAGATTTGTTTGTTAAAAAAACTGTTTGGAAGTTTATTTGGAAAAAGTTTTCTGTTAAAACAAAAACTGTACAAAGAAAAACGAAAGGGACTTATACTCTCTAATATTCGAGAGGCCCCACATCGTTTTGAAAATCAATTGATCAATTAAAAGGATTTAATCAATAGTTTCCTTTGAAAATCAAAAAGAAATGGTTTACCGTTTTTGAAAAGAATCGTGATCGCTCGTTTTTAAAACGATTTGAATTTTGAAAGAAATCAATTTAATCAAGATAAACAAGAAGATTGTCTTCAATTAACATTTAGATGATTAGGGTTTGCTTCAAAAAATATTTACAAGTGATTAAATTTGAAAATTAAATGAAAAAACAATATTTAAAAGTATTAAAAAACACTTAAAATATGTTATTTTAAACTTAATTAAAAATGTATTAAACAAATATATTTTTGTGATTTTTTTTGATATTCATTAAATACATATATAAAATAATAAGTGTGTAAAAAATGAAGTAAAAATAATTAATTTTGATTGGTTAAAATGATTAATGAAATTGTGAAGAAATTAAAGAAAACAAGTGGTAAAAAAGAATGGTTTTGGCATGGATAAATGTTGAACTCGTGACCTGAGGGTTACCACTCAAAACACTTACCAGTTGAGCCACGCGCTTGGCTTGTCATGTAATAGCTCCAGTTAAAAATATTTGAAACCAACTTCAGGAATACACAAAACCAAATAAATCACACAAAATAGCAAAAGGGGGGTCCCTGTGGTTCGAACCCGCGCCCTTATTGATCAAAGACTTATAACGCACATGCTTGCCACTGGGGTGGCTGTTACATCCGGTAATAAAATACACTTAACACAATATATTACCAGCCAAGTTCTAAAAATGAAGTTTCCCACTTCATCTTCTTCATTTAAACCGAGAAACAACAATGGTGGACAACATTCGAGATCCTTCGTTTCTCAACCAAATCAAAAACTTTAAACATGAATCTTGCTCAGTTTTTCATCACGAATTCAATCATATAAATCATGAAAGCTATAAATCAAAGATAAGCATGAATTTTGGAAATCCCAAATTAAACCCTAACTGAACAAACTCAAAATTCTCAGAGCATGGTTGATTTTAATGGAAGTTATGGATTCAGTTAGCTTTAGCATGATCATATGAACAATTTACTTTACAAAATTTATGTTAAATATGCATGAATGATCACATTAGAAAACGCATAAAAAACTCACCTTGGTTGGAATTTGCAGAACTTGAGAGAGTGCTTCCAGATGCAAACTTTCGATCCTATTAGCTTCCTTGAGTGTATTTGAGTGTGTTCCAACCCCTAACTTGCTTTGAAACTTGTTGAAACTCCATGACCAAATCAAAGTGCAGCATGCTGATTTTTGAATGAGAGAGCTTGATTGGCACGATACCAGTTGCAATTTTATGGTTTGGATGAATTCTATATGATGTATATGAGGTGTTGGAAGTGGAAATTTGAGGGATGCACGAGTGGATTTTGTTTTGGCAAGTTTTGGCTCACTTTGTGCATAAATGGAGGTTGAAGAGTGATTATGTGTTTTGGGTGTTTTTGAGAGGTGTGAATGGTTCACACAACTTCCATATGATGTTTAGGAAGTGTTAGAAGCATCACTTTGCTTAAAACTTCAAAGGTTTGGAAATTGGTATTTCTCCCTCTTTGAAAACTCATGAAACTTACAACTTAAGAAAGAAAGAGAAAACCAATTCTTTGAGAGGTTTGGTGTGATTTTGAATGTGATTTCCATCTCTATTTATAGGCCATGAAATCTGATTACAAGCCTTGGCAAGTTGAAAATGCAATGATGGTTTTGGCTTAAGAGATAAAAGAGAATATTTCCATTTAATGCTTTAGGTTAAAAACCTAAACCATGGTTAAAAAACTCAAGTTCCATAATATTCTCTCCAATCTGATCTTTAGAGATAAGAACCTTGCTGTCATCATTTCATTTGATCATTTCTTGCATTATTGGTCATCTAGCATAAGAACTTTGTGAGAAAAATGGTGAAAATTCAAGCATAAGGACCTCTAATGACAAAATTCAAAACCATAGCTCCACTTCATAATTTTTCATGCTCTTGATCATTTTGGAAAGCTCATGTTACATACTTCAAAACCCTAGTTGAAAGTTTCTTCAAGATCCTTAAGGAAGTGGGTGAAAAAGATCCATGAACTTTGAGGAAAATGAGATTTCAAGTGAAACTTTCAAAAAGTACCAACTTTGAAGCACCATATCTCTTAAATGGTTGATCTTATGGAAAAAATTTATATGTGTCAAAGTTGTTTATTGGATCAAAATCTACAACTTTCATGTTGGAAGTTTTTTTCAGTTTGTAGGTGAAATTTTGAGAAATTCCCTTTCAAAGTTTGGAAAAAACCATGAAAAACACTTAGAAATTTTTCTAAGTATGAAAAGTCAAACTTTGACTTTTTGATTCTTGATTGATTTTCTTGATTTTTCTTGATCAAATGACTTCACATATCATATATTGATGATTCAAAACTTCAAAAGTCATGGTTGACCAAAATTCCTCAAAAGTCAATGGTGATCTTGTACAGTTGACTTTTTCAGACGAATCGCGTTTCTGGAGATTTCAAATGAAACAGGCTATCCTCATCAAATGAATGGTATGAATGGATCACATTGAAGCATTAGAGGATATTGAGCCATGGTTTGAGTTGTGACACCATGTCCTGATTAAAAAGTCAGTTGCTCAGTGAATTAGGTCAAAAACCCTAATTGTCGACCTGATGAAATTGATGACTGTGGATCTTGAATTGAGATGTAATTTCCATTGGATGTTGTCATAGGGATTATTTGAGGATGATTGAAACCTTTGATTGACTTCCTGGGGGTTTTTATGGTTTCCCAAATGTGATCCCTGATTTCAGTCCTTGATAGTTTAAAACCCTGATCTGAGGATTTGTCTGATCAATCTTTGTGTAGGAGATGTTATGAGCCAATGGATTAGGTCAAAATGATGCACTTGAGGTCTTGATATCATGTCCCAAGCCATTAGGTCAAATTCTGAGCAAAAGTCAAGAGTATGCTGTCTTCAGTCAAAACCCTAATTCAGTCGATTCAAAGTCTTTGAGCTTGTTGAAATGAATCTCTGAGGACCAAATGTTAATTGTTGATGAAGATGATTCATTTGAAATGAAGGGAGAACAAAACCCTAATTGATTGTTACTTGTATTGATGAGTGATTTCCTGATTAAATCCTGCTGAGTCACAAGTAGCAAACACAAGCTATGCAGTTTGTTAGAGATGCAAATGATGCATATGCAGATGATATGAGGTGGTATCTTAGGTCAAAAATTGGGGTATGACAATCGTCTCTACCGAAATAATCAGGGAAGTCTTTTATCAAAGTTCTTCGAGTATTTATTTCAGGGGGAGATTATTTATCTCAGGGGGAGATTGTTAATCTCAGGGGGAGACATATTCATATGCTTATGCTATAGCTGTGTAATTTGTCTTTTGCCGTCTACTCTTTCTGATCGCAAATTCATATCATTTATATATGTTTTTGTCATCATCAAAAAGGGGGAGATTGTTAGAACAAGATTTGTTCTTATCAATTATCTTAGTTTTGATGATAACAATAATATGAATTTTGCTTAAGATAATATGGTACTCTAATCCAATGCAATTTCCCTTTCAGGAAATATATATAAAGAGTACGCATAATTCAGCGCTCAGAAGTTGTATCTCAAATGGTTCAGCATGCAACATCAGAACATGGTCTGGCAAGACATCAGAAGATGGTCGAAGCAGAATCAGAACATAGGTCTATGGAAGCATCAGAAGAACATGAGATCAGAAGCACTGTAGATCAGAAGATGGTATCACGCTCAGAAGCACTTCAAGGTCAGAAGATCAGAAGATGCTATGCACCAAGCTGTTTTGACTCTGATGATATTCAAACGTCGTATTCACAAACATCATATCAGAAGGAAGTACAGGTGGCAGACTACGCTGACTGACAAAAGGAACGTTAAAAGCTACTAAAGGCTACGTCAGTAGACACAGCGTGAACAAGGCTCGAGGTAGTTGACAAAAGCGTATAACATTAAGTGCAATGCTGTACGGAACACGCAAAGCATTAAATGCATTCAACGGTCATCTTCTCAACACCTATAAATATGAAGTTCTGATGAGAAGCAAGGTTAACGATTCTGCACCAAAACAACTTATATCAAACTTGCTGAAACGCTGTTCAAATCTAAACTCAGAATCTTCATCTTCATCAAAGCTCACTACATTGCTGTTGTAATATTTTAGTGAGATTAAGCTTAAACGTTAAGAGAAATATCACAGTTGTGATTATCGCTTTTAAGAAGCATTTGTAAACTCTTGAATAGATTACATTAAGTTGTAAGGAACTAGAGTGATCAGTGTGATCAGTATACTCTAGGAAGTCTTAGCAGTTGGCTGAGCAGTTTGTAACTAGAGTGATCGTGTTGATCAGAATACTCTAGGGAAGTCTTAGGAGTGAACTAAGCCTAGAGTGATCGTGTTGATCAGTAGACTCTAGAAAAGTCTTAGAGGGTATCTAAGCAGTTGTTCCTGGAGTGATCAGTGTGTGATCAGAAGACTCTGGAAGACTTAGTTGCGGACTAAGTGGAAAACCATTGTAATCCGTGCGATTAGTGGATTAAATCCTCAGTTGAGGTAAATCATCTCTGCGGGGGTGGACTGGAGTAGCTTCGTTAACAGCGAACCAGGATAAAAATAATTGTGCAATTTATTTTTATCGTTCAAGATTTAAAGTCACACTTATTCAATCCCCCCCCCCTTTCTAAGTGTTTTTCTATCCTTCAGTACTGTGCGTGTGCGTCTCTGAGGTAGTTTGATTTTAGTTGGTCGGATGCGATAGGCTCGGGAGAGTGCGTCGTGGACGCTGGTCGTAGGTGAGAGTCCTTCCTCGCCTGATCTCCTCGCCCTTTCACTTGACTTGCGGTGGAAGGGTGGATTTGATAAGTCGAATTCACTGTTTCCTCTACTTTTCAGGTAAATGGCTGACGAAAACAAGAATGATGTCGTCTTCGACATATCTGACGGGGACGAAGCAATTGGCTGCTCGCAGCAAGAGGAAGTTCCAGTTGTTGAGACTTCCCCGAGGGAGCTCGAGGAATGGGTGGCCGTTGCTCCGAGGACAATCGCCTCGCGCTTTACGACGCATCCCAAGGAGGCCTTTAACGTCCTCGAAGACCTTGGGCCGGATGCGGAACCCTCTTGGGGTGCGTTTGTACCTAAATCTCACCAGAGGATCTGCTCGGCTTTCCCCGGTCCTCGATTTGCTATGTACGATTTTGTTTTCAAGGAGGTCGGGCTAAGGCTTCCCTTTACGCATCTGCAATGGAGCGTTTTCAGGTGGTTACGTTTATGCCCGTCCCAGCTTCATCCCAACGCTTTCGCATTTCTAAGGGTTTTCAAAATCGTGTGCGGCTTCTTGGAGGTCGAGGCGACTCTGCCTCTCTTTTTCAGAGTGTTTCATCTTCAAAGGATGCACGACCCGGATGGCAAGTGGAGTTGGGTGTCCTTTAAGCAGCCGAAGAAGCTGTTCGCCATTTACCAAGATTCTATCAAACATTTTAAGGGCCGATACTTCCTGGTCAAACCTCTCACTCCTGGGGCCGAGGATCATTTGTTTGAGATCCGTGAATATTGCCAGGACGTGGTGAAAAAGGTGGGCCCTTCTGCTCGGTTCTCGTTGGAGTGGCAATACGATCATTTCGAGAATGGGACTGACGCCTACATTTTCCGGGACGAGGATCTAAATGAGCGCGATACGACGGGGTATCAAAGGCTCGTCACCTTCGTAGATGGGTTTAGGTCGGCGGTATGCACGTTACCCAACGGGGACCCTATAGTCGAAGAGGATGGGAGTCCTATGCTCGAGCCTCGATACATAAATACCAAGGCTATCCTCGAATGTGAGGGTTACGGGGACGCGATGATCCTGCTTGGTGAGGAGAGGATATTATTTCATTTGCTTGAATTATACTCCTTCGTTGCTAACTTCTTTTGTTTTACAGGACAAATGGCTGATTTGCATGACAAGGTTGTGAAGATGAGGACGAAGAACAAGGCGGCTGCCAAGGTGGCTGTGAAGAGGACCCGGGTCGAGGAGATCAAAGCGGCTGCTGCGGCTGCTACTGATGGTGGTTCTCCCTCGTCGGTTGGGAAGACGTCGGGAGGTTCCCCGGTTGAGAAGAAACAAAGGACTAAGGGGACCCCTGATGTTCATCCTCTCATCAACGACAACCCTTCTGATGATGACATAGTGCTGCCCCCTTGTACTTTGCATCGGGGACTCTTCTCGAGGAAGAATCTCCTGCTCGAGCGAGAGGAGGTGAGGCATATTGTCAAGCGGGACAGGGTGTCCCGGGGGAACGACTTGACCGAGGATCTCGAGGGAATGATGAGGGTGGCTGCCCTGGCTATGGCCCTTAATGCTCAGAGGGTCTGTCCCCAGAAGGACTACGATGCTTTGCTGCTCAAGCACGAAAAGCTGGAGCATGAGTTTGAGAATTACAAAGACAAGTACGAGATCCAAAACGGAATCGTTGAAGACCTCTGCAAGGCGCACGACAGAATCAGGGCCTTGGAAGCTGAGGAGAAAAGGCTGCGGGAGCGGGTTGCTGACCTGGAAAATTCTCACCTCCCTGCTGCCGAGGAGGATGAAGACGAGAAGGCTTTGGAGACTCGCTCTCAGCTTTTGGACAAGGTGAGGGAGCTGGAGGTTGACTGCGTTGCCACCCTAGGGGTTGGATTCAAGGCTGCCGTGGATCAACTAAGGGTCCTCAATCCGCGCTTGGTGACGAGGGGGATTGGTCCGTATAACAAGGTTGTGAACGGACGGATCGAGTCGAACCCGGAGTTTGAGGATTGAGACGATGAACAGGATGTCCAGTGTGAAGATAACGGGGCCGAGGAAGATGACAGGGACGTTTGATCGGTTTCTTTCCTTTTTCTGCCTTGCGCGCCAAGACATGTTTTTGTGGCCTGCGTGCCAAAGTTTCGTTTGTAGGGCTATGCCCGGATAATTTTTTGGGGCCTGCGTGCCCGTCATACCTGTAATATTTGGATATAGTCGGCCAGTTTGGTCGGCTTTTAATGCTTATACTATTTCGCCTTTTATGTTTTGATCATCTCAATGCGTGTTTTAGAATGTACTGTTGCATGTTTTTGAGCCCGGATCATGCTTGTACTGTTGCTTTTGGACTGTGCTCGGCCGAGGTTGATTGCCCGGGCGTGTGGTGTACGATCCGGGTGCGTAGAGCAGGTGTGCGCCATGAGCGGGCACGAGACCGCGGTTGGGGCCAAGTGCTCGCGGCGTGAACGGTCCCATCGCGAGCTGGGGTTCTGCCGTGCAGGTACTGCCACGGTGGGTCTAGGTGTAGAATCCGTTGTGTAGTCGGCTCTATCCTTTGGTAGGGAGCTCCGACTGTCGCTGTCGTGGAGTACTTGCATTCGTACCATGACACGAGTCCGTGCCCGATTTCCTCTCGTGTTCGGGACGAGCGGCCGGGGAGCGTTAGGCAGGCCCGGCCCTAGGGGTAGGCAAACAAGGCCACCGCCTAAGGCCTCACTTTTTTGAAACCCAATATTTCTTGCCTAATGTATATGACAGGTTGAGATTGTCTCAACTAGATATTTTACTGGAGGAATAATGTGGACATTCTTACATTGATTCCTTTTTAAAATATTATTATTGAACAAAATTGAAAGAAATTAAATTATATGATTTCACTGCACACAAATTTACCATGAAAGAATCTGTTCCATATATAACCACCAGTTGGTAATATCATATAGGGTTGTTTACTACTTATTAGTTATGTGCTTATATCATTACTTAACCAATATTATAATATCAAAAATAAAAGGAAAGGTTAGAACAAAACAAATAGTTAAAGATTTGAAAATTAACGGAAAACAAAATTAGTACTCTATTTCTTTATCTTTAGGTTTTAATGAGCACAAAAAATATTTAAAAAATAAAATACTTTTTATTAACAGTTAATATATTTACACAATTATAAAATTTTTATAAAAAATTTGTAATTTATAAAACATGATTAAATTGTGTGTCTTTTAATATTTTGACTAGGTTTTTATAAAATATAATATTTTATCTTCTTTTTTTATTAATATAATGAAAATTTTACCATCAAATAAATGAGAAGTATCTAATGTAGACTATTTTTAATAGATAAATCTAAAAAAAAATAATATTTAAATAAAAGCTACTAATTTTATTAAATTAAGATTAATTTTTATTAATATGATCTTAACTAATTTGCCTCGGGCCTCTAAATGTGTTGGGCCGGCCCTGGCGTTAGGTTGTGTCTAACTGTAATAGCGTCTGAGTTTTTCAGCATTCCAGGGTCGAGCAAGTTTTTCCCTGAGAAGGTTCTCGAGGAAATAGGCGCCATTCTCGGTTTTATCGTAAACTCGGTATGGGCCTTCCCAGTTTGGGGCGAGTTTGCCCTCGCGCGAGTCTTTCATGTTTCTGCGGAGCACTAGGGCACCGACTTCGAACTCGCGTTTGATAACTTTGGCGTTATGGCGCCGAGCTATCTGTTGTTTCAGTTTTGCTTCTCGGAGGGAAGACCCTGCTCGGATCTCCTCGACCATATCGAGTTCTTCCCTCATAGCCTCGTCGTTGAGCTCTTCTTCGAGAGGCGACTCGGTCCGCCGAGAAGGTTCTCGGATTTCCACGGGGATCACGGCTTCAGTATCGTAGGTTAACCTGAACGGGGTTTCGCCCGTGCTTGAATGGGGCATCGTCCTATATGCCCAAAGTACACTGTGTAGTTCTTCGACCCAAGCCTTCTTTGCCTCGCCCAATCTCCTCTTCAGTCCTCGGAGGATGACCCTGTTGGCCGCTTCGGCTTGCCCGTTTGTTTGGGGGTGTTCGACCGAGGTGAAGTGTTGTTTCGTGCCGAGCTTGGCCACAAACTCTTGGAACTTCCTATTAGTGAATTGGGTGCCATTGTCGCTTATAATTGCCTGTGGTACCCCGAACCGAGCGAGAATGTTCCGTTTATAAAAATGGAGCATGTTTTGGGATGTGATCTTGGCGAGCGCTTCGGCTTCTATCCATTTAGTGAAGTAGTCCACGGCGACCACTAGATACTTGTTTTGATACGACCCAACCGGGAATGGTCCGAGGAGGTCCATTCCCCAGGTGGAGAAAGGCCAGGGTGATGACAGAGACTTGAGCTCATTTGGGGGAGCTAAGTGCATGTCGGCATGACGCTGACATTTGTCGCATTTCTGGATGTGCTCCTTGGCGTCTTGCTGCATGGTCGGCCAGTAATACCCGGCCCTGAGGGCTTTTCTCGCCAGTGATCGGCCGCCTAGGTGTTGGCCGCTGATCCCCTCGTGAAGCTCTTGAAGTATCTCGAGCGCTTGCGAGGCGTCGACACATTTGAGGAAGGGAATGGAGAAACCTTGCTGGTATAGTTTGTTCTCGACGATGGTGTACGAGCAGGCTCGTCTTTTGATCGCGGAAGCTTCTTTCGCGTCGGTCAGAAGTTCGTCCTTCGTGAGGAAGTTGTATGCCGGGGTCATCCAGCAGTGGTCGTCGCCTATGGCGAGTACTGATAGGGGTTGTGCTCCCTTGTCTATGCTCAGCCTGGATAGGATTTCCTAGATCGCCGACTTGTTTCCGCCTTTCTTTCTCGTGCTCGCGAGTTTGGACAAGACGTCGGCACGTGAGTTGTGTTCTCGGGGGATATGCTCGACTTCTGCCTTTGCGAATCTTTTCATCTTATCTTTGACGAGCGTGAGGTACTCGACAAGCACGTCGTTTTTGGCTTGGCAATCGCCGCTGATTTGGGATGCGACGAGTTGGGAGTCGGTGTAGATCTTGACCTCCCGAGCACCCACATCTTCGGCGAGTCGTAGGCCCGCTCGGAAGGCTTCATATTCAGCCTGTTTGTTTGATGTGGTGAAGGAAAAAACCAAGGATACTTCGATGATTAGACCTTTGTCGTTTTCTAGGATAATGTCAGCCCCGCTTCCCGAGCTGCTTGAGGCGCCATCTACGTAGATGGTCCATTTATTCTCAGCGGGGGCCGGGGAGTTAGCGATTGAGGTCATTTCGGCTATGAAATCTGCCAGTGCTTGAGATTTTAGTGCCTTCCTGCTTTCGTATTGTATGTCGAATTCGGATAGCTCGAGGGACCATTTTAGCATTCTTCCGGCCATGTCTGGTCGGCTGAGAAGTTGCTTGATAGGCTGGTCTGTTCGAACGACGATAGTGTAGGCGAGGAAGTAGTACCTCAGCTTTCTGGCTGCTGTTATTAGGGCAAACACGACTTTCTCGATTTGTTGGTATCGCACCTCGGGTCCTTGTAGGGCTTTGCTGGTGAAGTATACGGGCTTCTGTCCGTCTTCGATTTCTCGGATCAAGGTGGCGCTGACCGCTTCGTTTGAGACGGCCAGGTAGAGATATAAGCTCTCGTTGTCTCCAGGTCGGGAGAGGACGGGTGGTTCTGAGAGTACCTGCTTCAGGTGGGATAGTTCTTGCTCGTACTCCTCGGACCATTCAAAGGTCGCTTCCTTTCGCAGTAACTTGAAAAATGGGAGAGCGTGCTGGGCGGATTTTGTGACCAAACGGGATAGTGTCGTGAGCATCCCGTTTAGGACTTGGATGAATTTTTTATTGCTAGGAGTGGGGAGTTCCGAGAATGCTCAGAATTTATCCGGGTTGGCTTCTATTCCTCATTCGGTTAGGTAGAAACCGAGGAACTTGCCTGCCCGGAGACCGAAGGTGCATTTCTCTGGATTAAAGCGCATCTTGCAGGATCTGGCCTGCTCGAATACTCGCTCGAGATGCATGGTGTGGTCGGAGTCCTCCCGAGATTTGACGATCATGTCGTCCATGTATACCTCGAGGGTGTCGCCGATCTCTCCTCGGAACACCTGGTTCATCATCCGTTGGTATGTGGCTCCGGCGTTTTTGAGTCCGAAGGGCATTACGTTGTAGTAATAATTGCCTGATTCGGTCATAAACGCCGTGCACTGCTTGTCGCACCTCGCCATGGGAATTTGGTTGTAACCTGAATAAGCATCCATAAAGGATAATAATTTATAGCCGGTCGAGTTGTCGACCAACCTATCAATGTTAGGCAATGGATAGGCATCCTTGGGACATGCCCGGTTAACATCAGTATAATCAACACACATTCTCCATTTTCCATTAGATTTTTTGACTAGTACAACGTTTGAGAGCCAAGTCGAATACTTGGCCTCGGAAATAAAATTTGCCTCTAATAGGTCTTTTACAGCTTTCTCAGCAGCCTCCGCATTCTCGGGAGACTGCCGACGCCTACGTTGAACTACTGCCTTCGCGGCTGGATCAATGGAGAGCTGGTGGCAGGCGACCTCATGGTCGAGTCCAGGCATTTCCGCGGCGTTCCAAGCGAACAGGTCGGCGTTGGCTCGAAGGCAAGCCATGAGCTGCTTCCTCGGTAGGTCTGGGATGTCCTTACCGATCTTCACTGCTTTGTCGAGGTTGTCGCCCAGCGAGACGAGCTCGAAGTCCCCGTCTGGGACAGGTCGGAGGGGGTGAGCTGTCTTTGGTTGCGTCTCTTCGCCGTTCTTCAGTTCTTCTTCCGAGAAGCGAGCGTCGAGATCGACTGAGCTAACGTTGGTCGGTTGATGCTGATCTTCCCGAGGAGGCTTATCTTCAACCCTTGGTTTCTTGTTGGAGCTGGATGGAGGGGCGATTAGTTGCAACCCCTTCACCGAGGCGTGAAGATCCTTCTGGCGGCTTCGATGTCGGCATTGATGGTGGCCACTCGTCCCCTTCTCGTGTAGAATTTCATCTTCAAATGCACAGTTGAGGGGACGGCGCTGAGTTCAGCCAGAGTGGGGCGCCCGATAATGTAGTTGTAGAGGGTCTTGCAGTCGATCACCAAGAATCTTGTCTTGACCTGCCTGGAGGCTTCCCCTTTCCCGAAGGTGACGATCAGCTCGACGTTACCCCAAGGTTTGGTGGTGGCCCCGTTGAAACCCTAGAGGTCGGAGCCCACATAAGGAGTGAGGTGTGAGTCGTCCAATTGGAGCGTATGGAAGAGGTGGGAGAACATGATGTCGACCAAGCTACCCTCGTCGACTAGGAACCGTCGGACGTCAAAATTTGCCATTCTTGCTCGAACGAGCAGGGGGATTGTGGCGTTTGGAGCTCCGCCGGGCAGCTCTTCCAAATAAAAGGTGATCGGGTCCGATTTCCGTTTGAATTTCTGCAGGGTATGGCCGAGGTCTGCGTTGGCGGTGATCAACTCATTGAACTTTCTTTTCACCGAGCTGATAGTGAGAGAACCGGGGTCCCCGCCATTGGATACGACCATAGCGGTCGGGAACCCCTCTCACGTGCTGAAGGCGGTTGTTACTCCGACCGAGGGTATGAAGTCCTCTAGTCGGGTTACGGATAGGGCTACTTGCAAAGGCTGGCTGTCCGGTGAGTTGCCTTCGTGAGAGTTCCGTTGGACGTCCCTCTGGGAAGGTTCTCCTTTCTTTGTGTACTTAGAAAGGCGACCTTCCTTAATCAGGGTCTCGATGGCGTCTTTGAGATGTATGTGTCGCGGGGAAAAATCGTTATCTTTTTTCGGGATGAGACACCTGATGCCTTCTTTGGGCTCGAGTGCTCAAAAAATGATTTTTCTTTTGTTCGGACCAAACTTTTTATTATTTCCAAAGTAGGAAAAGGAAAAAAGCTGCAATAACCTTAAAAGTGGGGGAGAGATCTTGGGTAAGAGGGTTGGTTATACGAAGGGAAGGTATTAGCACCTGTTAGGGACCAAATAGTACTAATTTTCATATATTGTTTTTGGTCTCTTTAACCACTTTTCATTCAATAATCACACTTTTATTCGTACAATTTAATAATTTTGCAATTTTGTTAAGTTTTAGTTCATTTGAATTGTTATTTCACATGTTTGTTAGTTTTGTAGTGCTTTAATTAGGTTTGAAGCTCATGGAAGCGAAGAGGAATTACTTGAAGACTTGGAATAGCAAAAGAAGTGCTGATGAAGCCTGTTTGCCCCGCAAACATCCTTTGCCCCGCCAACTGATAGATGCTGAACAAGTCCAGTTTTGAAGTGAAACTGATGTGGCAAAAGATTCCCTGTTTGCCCCGCAAACATTGTTTGCCCCGCAAACAGTGCGCTGCAGAATTTGTTCTTTTATTTGGTTGCCACTTGTCATGAGATAGGTTTTTATCTTTTGAAGATAAAAAGTTAGTACGAATTAGGGGTTATTTAGGGAGATAAAAAAGGGAATTAAGAGGATTCTATTATATTGTAAACCACACATTGAGACTAGGGTTTTGGAGAGAAAAGCTTGCACCTTTGTGAGAGATTGATGCTCATAGCTTCTTCTTCATTCTTCTTGTTGTCAACCATGGTGATGAGTAGCTAAATCCCTCTTTGACAAGATTGGAGGTAGTAGCTATCCTTGTTAACTATGTATTTTCTCTAGCACATTTGTATGAACTTCATTGGTATTGAAATGGATGAATGTTGTTGTTTTATCTTTTATATTTAGATTTGATTTATGATTGAGAAATATATTTCAAGTCTTGGTCTACAACATTTTATCAAATAGTGAATAAATGCTAGAGATAGATTTATTTGCTACTTTTCTATTTGTATCAAACAATCAAGATTAGTATATTGATAGTTAGAGTGAGAGATCATCTAAAGATTAATATATTAACTTTCACAATTTTGTTTAGACATAAACATTGTTGGGAGGATACTAGAGCATTTCACCATTAATGAAGTTATGCATTTGTTGTTAAAGTCACATAGAAGATAGGGGTAGTGAAACCAAACCAATCTTGTCATTCTTTTATTATTGAAACAAGTTTTAGTTTATTGTCTTACAATTGTCTTGATTAGAACAAATAGCGATTCAAAACAAAACAACTTTATTACCTTTCAAACTTAAAATAATAGTAACTATAGAACGGCGGTAATATCACCCAATCTCTGTGGATACGATTTAAAAATATTTTCCTTGAATATACTATTCAACAAATTGGCGCCGTTGCCGGGGATTGGCGTTTGATATTGCAAGCATTGCAATAGTTCATTGTTTTAAGTTTTGTTATTTTATTAATATTGCTTTTTCGTTTCACTTGGTTTGCTAGTTTTGTAGATTTTTGTGTATGCGAGAAAAAGCTTCCGAAGAGCAATTTCATTTTGATCCCGAAATTGAAAGAACACTCCGAAAGCTCAATAGCAAGACACGAAGAAGAAGGAAGTTAGCCCAAGAGAAGCGACAAAGAGAAGAGGCATCTACTTCTTCTAACAATCACATTGAAGAAGTAGTTGTAGAGACTTTTGAAGGAGACATGGCGGGTGTTGTTCCAACCGAAATGTCCGCCAATAGTCCAAGACGTACCGCCCAATTTGCACGCAATGCTCAAGGTGGAGCAAATACGGAGATGAAGACTGGAATCCTCCAACTTGTTTATGCAAATCCATTCACCGGAATGGATCATGAGGATCCTTTCGCACATCTCACCAAATTTTATGAGATTGCGGGTTCAACGGGAGTCGATGCGGCGAATGAAGAATCATTGTTCAAGAGACTATTTCCACACTCATTACTTGGGAAAGCCAAAGAATGGTATCTTGATCAATTACCAAATGTGATGACGGATTGGAATCTATTGGAAGAAAAATTTTTAGAACGATATTTTCCTCAATCCCGATTCATGGAGGCCAAAACGGCAATTGCGGTTTTCAATCAAGGAAGCAACGAGTCCTTAAATGATGCTTGGGAAAGATTCAAATCCATGCTTAGAAAATGCAAAGGTCATGGTTTTGATGATCTCACTCAAATCCACATCTTCCGAAATGGACTTCAACCGGTGCACAAGACACTTTTGGATGCTACCGCGGGTGGCTCTCTAATGTCAAAAAGCGCGGAGGATGCAATAATGATAATCGATCGTATGGCACTCAATGATCTCCAAACTCAACATGATAGGAGTCCATCACAAAGGAAGCCGGGTGTTCTCGAATTAAACACCAATGATGCTATCCTTGCTCAAAACAAGATTCTTTCTCAACAAGTTGAGTTACTCACTAAGCAAATGTCGAAGCTTCCACAACAAATGAAGGAAATTCATGGGATGCAAATGACTTCTCACGTAGCAAGTTGTGAGCTTTGTCAAGGTGACCATCCTACCGGGTTTTGTCCTCCTCCCGAGGGTGAAGAAGTGAATTATGTCAACAATCAAAATCAAGGTTATCAAAGGCAACCTCCACCTCACAACAATCCGTACCAAAGAAACAACCAAGGATTTCAACCCTCAAGATTCAACAATCAACACTATCAACATCAAAGTCCTTATCAAAGCCCAAATCCTCAAGTCCAAGGTCAACAATCTCAAGGTGGGAGCTCAAAATTGGAAGACACTCTTACACAATTCATGCAAGCATCCATGGCTAACCAAAGGAGCAATGAAGCGGCCATAAAGAATTTAGAAAATCAAGTAGGTCAACTTGCAAAGCAATTGTCCGAGCAACAACCGGGAGCATCCTTTTCCGCCAACACCCAAACCAATCCTAAGGAACATTGCAAAGCCATTGTTACAAGAAGTGGGAAGAAGGTGAATAATGGTGTGAATGAAGAGGTCATAGTGGAAGATGATGAGGAGGTAGTAGTTGGAGAGGAAGAAGTAGAAGTGATAGTTGAAAATGAGGGAGAAAAAAGTGAGGAAAAGATAGAGGAAGACTTAGTTGAAAAAGAGAGGAAAGAAGATGAAGAAAAGGAGAAAAACACTAAGAGTGTGAAGAGAAATAAAAAGAGAGATGAACGAAAGAGCGAAATCCCTTCCCAACACTTACCATACCCTCATGCCAAATCAAGGAAGGATAATGCAAGGCAATACGCTAGGTTTATGGATATTTTCAAACAACTCCAAGTGAATATCCCATTTTCCGAAGCGTTAGAACAAATGCCAAAATATGCAAAGTTCATGAAGGACATTCTCACCAAGAAAAAGAGATATTCGGAAGAGGAGACTATTTTACTTGATGCTCGTTGTAGTGCCATAATCCAAAAGACATTACCAAAGAAAGAAGCCGATCCGGGACGTGTTACCTTGCCGGTTACAATCGGAGGTCATTACATAGGTAACGGTTTGGTAGATTTGGGCTCAAGTATTAATTTAATTCCGTTATCTATCATCAAGAGATTGGGAAACATAGAGATGAAGCCAACCCGAATGACTTTGCAACTAGCCGACAAGTCTCTCACCTCTCCTTATGGAGTTGCACAAGACATGCTAGTCAAAGTGGACAAATTTTTGTTCCCGGTAGACTTTGTGGTAGTTGATATGGAAGAAGACCGTGACGTACCATTGATACTTGGAAGACCTTTCATGAAAACAACCCGGATGATGATTGACATAGATGATGGTCTTATGAAGGTGAGAGTGCAAGATGAAGAAGTCACTTTCAATCTCTTTGAAGCAATGAAGCATCCCAAGGATAAACATGACACATTTCGAGTCGATGCCACCGAAGAGGAGATCGAGGAGGTTGCTAATCAAGTTCACATCTCTAGTCCATTGGAAAGATCTCTTATAGGAGCTTACAATGTCTTATCCGAGATTGAAGAGAAAGAAATGGAAGCATTCTTGAATGAGTTGGAATCTTGTGGGGAGATAGACCATAATGAAGAAAAGGTAGAAGAGTTGCATGCGGAAAAGAAAGTGGAAGAATCAAAAATTGAGCTAAAGATGTTGCCACCTCATTTGAAGTATGTTTTCCTTGGTGATAACTTCACTAAGCCGGTGATCATTAGTAATTCTTTGTCTACTCAAGAGGAGACTCGCTTAATCGAGGTGTTAAAGAAGCATGAAGGTGCAATAGGGTGGGTTTTATCTGACTTGAAAGGTATTAGTCCCGCTTATTGCATGCACAAAATCATGATGGAGGACGATTACAAACCGGTTGCTCAACCTCAAAGACGGCTCAACCCATCAATGAAGGAAGTCGTGAGGAAGGAAGTAGTTAAGCTATTAGAGGCCGGGATGATTTATCCTATTTCCGATAGCGAATGGGTAAGTCCGGTGCAAGTTGTTCCTAAGAAAGGCGGCATGACGGTTATCCGAAATGAAAAGAATGAATTGATTCCGACAAGAACGGTAACCGGATGGAGAATGTGTATCGACTATAGAAGATTAAATCAAGCAACAAGAAAGGATCATTTCCCATTGCCTTTCATGGATCAAATGTTGGAAAGGCTAGCCGGCAAGAATTTCTATTGCTTTTTAGATGGTTATTCGGGCTACAACCAAATTTCGGTGAACCCGGCGGATCATGAGAAGACCGCTTTTACATGTCCCTTTGGTGTTTTTGCCTATCGAAGAATGCCCTTTGGACTATGTAATGCTCCAGCTACATTCCAAAGATGCATGCAAGCCATCTTTGCGGATTTGATTGAGGAATGTATTGAAGTGTTCATGGACGATTTTTCGGTGTATGGAGCATCTTTTGACCTATGCTTAAAGAATCTTGAAGTGGTATTGGAGAGATGTGTGAAGACCAACCTTGTGCTCAATTGGGAAAAATGCAATTTTATGGTCACCGAAGGAGTGGTTCTTGGACACAAAATTTCTTCCAAAGGACTTGAAGTGGACAAAGCCAAAGTGGAAATCATAGAGAAGCTGCCACCACCAACCAACATCAAGGGAATAAGGAGTTTTCTTGGACATGCCGGTTTCTACAGGAGATTCATCAAGGATTTCTCGAAGATCGCAAAGCCATTGAGTAATTTACTCAACAAAGGTACGCATTTTAATTTTGATGAGTCTTGTCTAAAAGCATTCCTTGAGCTGAAAGACAAATTAGTTACCGCACCCATAATCGTTGCTCCAAATTGGAAAATGGATTTTGAACTCATGTGTGATGCAAGTGATTATGCGGTGGGGGCGGTACTAGGTCAAAGAATATCAAAAGTTTTCCATGCAATTCACTATGCTAGTAAAGTTTTGAATGAAGCTCAAATTAACTATGCAACAACTGAGAAAGAGCTACTAGCCATAGTGTATGCATTGGAGAAATTTAGAGCTTATTTGATCGGTTCTAAAGTTGTAGTCTACACTGATCATTCCGCGATAAAATATTTGCTAACCAAGCCGGATTCCAAACAACGGTTAATCCGTTGGATTTTACTTTTACAAGAGTTTGATTTGGAAATCCGAGACAAAAAGGGATCCGAAAACTTGGTGGCGGATCATTTATCTCGATTGGTAAACGTGGAGATTACAAAGAATGAGATAGAAGTAAGAGAAGAATTTCCCGATGAAAAACTTTTTGCGATTCACGTGAGGCCTTGGTTTGCCGATTTTGCAAATTATAAGGCAACCGGGTTGATCCCGGAGGACCTCACCAGCAATCAAAGAAAGAAATTTTTAGCGGATGCCAAACACTATGTATGGGATGACCCATATCTATTCAAAGAAGGTGTTGACAACATCTTGAGAAGATGTGTCACCAATGAAGAAGCGAAAGATATTCTTTGGCATTGTCACAACTCTCCGTATGGAGGCCACTATAGTGGATGGAGAACAGCCACCAAAGTACTCCAGTCAGGGTTCTTCTGGCCTACTCTATTCAAAGATGCTCATGAGCACGCAAAAAGTTGTGACAAATGCCAAAGGAGTGGAGGAATAGGCAAACGCGATGAAATGCCCTTAACCAATATGTTAGAAGTTGAAGTTTTTGATTGTTGGGGCATTGATTTTGTTGGTCCATTCCCTCCCTCTTTCGCTAATGAATACATTCTTGTTGCCGTTGACTATGTATCTAAGTGGGTGGAAGCACTTGCGACACCTAAGGCCGACTCCAAAACAGTGATCAAATTCTTAAAGAAAAATATCTTCTCACGTTTTGGTGTGCCAAGGGTGTTGATAAGTGATGGAGGTTCTCACTTTTGTAATACACCTCTGGAAAAAGTTTTAGAACATTATGGTGTAAAACATAAGGTGACCACCCCCTATCACCCACAAGCGAATGGTCAAACGGAAGTATCAAATAGAGAGGTAAAGAGAATTCTTGAGAAAACGGTCTCGAGCTCTAGAAAAGAGTGGTCTTTGAAACTAGATGAAGCTTTGTGGGCATACCGTACTGCCTACAAAGCCCCTATTGGACTAACCCCTTTTCAGATGGTCTACGGAAAAACTTGTCATCTTCCAGTAGAGTTGGAACATAGAGCACTTTGGGCTCTTAAGTTTCTGAACTTTGATTCCGCTCTGGCCGGCCACAAAAGAAAAGACCAACTCCATGAATTGGAAGAGTTAAGGGACCAGGCGTATCACTCCAATAAGCTCTACAAAGACAAAGTCAAAGCGTATCATGATAAAAAGGTCCGATGCAAAAGTTTTCATGAGGGGCAGATGGTGTTGCTATTCAACTCACGGCTTCGATTGTTTCCCGGTAAACTTAAATCAAAATGGTCTGGACCATTTGTGGTGAAGGAAATGAGGGACTATGGAGCCATTGTGATTGAGGATCCCAAGTCTAAGGAAAGCTGGACAGTTAATGGTCAGAGACTCAAGCTTTATCATGGTGGGGAAGTGATGCGCGAATCATGTGCTATGTTACTTAATGATCCGTGAGGATCGTTGAACCGTCGAGCTTAAACGACGTTAAACAAAGCGCTTGTTGGGAGGCAACCCAACGTCGTAAGTACTAGCGTTATTTTCATTTAATTTCTGCTTTATAGTTGTTAGGGGTTTATATTCTGTATCGTAAGTAAAGGGGATTGTGAATTTGACAATTTTTGAGAATTTACCTCTGTTTGCCCCGCAACCAATGTTTGCCCCGCAAACAGGGCACAAACAGAGAAGGGGCCATTTTTACAAAGAAAATTTACTCTGTTTGCCCCGCAAACAAGTGTTTGCGCCGCAAACAAATGAGTACTTTTTTTTTCTTTTCAGCTATTGCGCCGCAAACAGGATTTGCGCCGCAAACAGGGCACAAACAGAGAAGGGGCCATTTTTACAAAGAAAATTTACTCTGTTTGCCCCGCAAACAAGTGTTTGCGCCGCAAACAAATGAGTACTTTTTTTCTTTTCAGCTATTGCGCCGCAAACAGGCTTTGCGCCGCAAACAGGGCACAAACAGAGAAGGGGCCATTTTTTCAAAGAAAAATTCTCAAGTTTGCGCCGCAAACAAGGGGTTGCGCCGCAAACCCTGCGAGGCAGCAAACCCTTTCCTTTTTATTTTTTTTTTACTTAAGCACTCTTTTATCTTTACTTTTCCATTTTATCTTAAGTTACTCTTGCACTTTCTTTTAAACTCTCCCTCTCACAAAACTGCAACTCTCCACTTTCAAACCCTAAATTCACCAACACTATCACACACATCCCCTCTTCAATTTCTGCAACTCGAATTCAAGGTATGCATTTACTATGTTCATGATTCTTGAAACTTTTTGTAATATCATTCTAGGTTAGGGTTCCTTAAGTTGCATATTAGATTCAATCTTAATGTTCACAAATTCAAACTTGCATGTGTTAATCTTACTGGTTAATGGGTTGATGTTGTAATTATGTAACTGGGTTTTTCTTATTGCAAGCAACCCTTCCATTCTAAGCCATAACTGCTGGGTATCGCATGGTTTGCGCCGCAAACACACCTTTGCGCCGCGAACTGGGTTTGAATCCACACCTTTGCGCCGCAAACAATGATGGCGCCGCAAACTGGGTGTTTTATAAATTTCTGTTTTTATTTCTAACAGTTTGATTGCCATGGTTTGGTTGATTGATTGGTTGCAGATGTCAAAGCGCACAAAAACCAGAAGCACCAATCCTTCCCACTCCGCACCAAGGTTTCTTGGCGAGGAACAAGAGGAGCGATATACCTACTTGTGCAACCGAACCGTCCAGGCTGAAAGGTTCATCAGGTTCAAACCAAATGGTCCGATGCGAGGTTTACTTCAGACATTGGAGAGACTCAAATGGGGAAAGATATGTGAACCGGTAGCTGAGATTAATTATGACCTTGTTCGCGAATTCTATGCGAATGCCATTCCGGTTGAAGATGGGACCGAATTTTTATACAAGACAATGGTGAGGGGGAAAACCATCTCTTTTAAGAGGAGTGCTATAAATGAATACCTGGGATCCCCATTAGAGCTACCCGATGGAGTGAGAAGCGAGTACCACCGAAGGTTTCTCACTAATGATTGGAACATCACAGTCGTCAGTGAGTCCTTATGCCTCGAAGGAAAGACATATGAGTTGAATGATTCGGGAGCGCCAAAAGGATGGAAAAGAGAGGATTTTAAAGTGGAGGTTAAAGCCTTGCTAGTGGTGGTATTGCATAACATCCGGCCAAGAACCCACACAACACATATCTCACTAGAAGTAGGATACATGCTATTTTGCATCTTGTACAGAGTGCCGATTGATTTGGCCAGCATTATTTCTGAAGAAATGAGGCGAGTATCGGTTATGGGAACAAGGCATGGAGGCAAAGCCGGTGTCCTTATCTATCCCGGATTAATCATGGGGCTGTGTTACAATGCGAGGGTAGCCATCCCGACTGAGGTACATTTCAAAATCACAAGTGTTATTAATGAAGCTTTTATTAGCAGGTTTTGTGAAGGCGCAACAAAGAAAGCTGAAAGAGGAGGAGCATCCACTTCGAGATCCGGAGGGGGGCGAGCACCTGTTTTTGATCACATGGCCTTTGCCACCTATTGTGCAGAGAACTTTGAGGCGACTCAAAGATCCAACCGGTTCTTGGTGCAAACTTTAGCTCAGCAATTTCAGCGCACCTCTTTGGAAGCAGAGTATGATGCTTATGCAAATTGGCCTGTGGGCAGGCCAGCTTTCATGGGGGGTGCAGGAGGCAGTGGTACTGGAAACGAGGATGACACGATGGAAGATGTGATAGGGGCAGTTGGTGGCGGTGACGAAGATGAGGATTGACGTAGTGTTGCAACACTCTTGTATTTTTATTTTTATTTTAGTTTAGTCTGAATTCTGTTTTATTTCTATTTAATTACTGTTGCACTTTTTCGTTTTTTTTTATTTTGTGTATTTTATGGTGGCTCTCGTTTCACCATTTGAACCTTTTAAAAATTGCATTTTTATTATTGTAGTTTAATTGTGTGTTTGGGTGGAAAGTGATTAACCCAACTTGTTCAAAGTGTTTGTTTAATTGTTCTTTTGCAAAGGAATTTTGAGGAACCATTGGGCACAGACAAGAGTTGATTTGGTGAACACTTCAAGTGGCAATGATGAAAATCAGTATCGAGGAAAATTAAGGTACACTTTATCGCTTTCTAGACTTAACATGGTTAGTTGATGGTGTGTGCAAATTGCTTATCATAAATTCCTTGAGTCACATGTCATTTTTGAATCAAAATTTAGAACTTAACCAAGTGAGGAAACCTTCCATTGTACACTAAATGCGGGATACCGGAATTTATTTCAACTCATTTTTATCATGTTAAACCATGCATTATTCTTGTTTGTGAAAAGTGTGAAAGTGATAGAGGCATTGTTTGAATTTGAGAAAAACCACTTGACCAAAAAGTTAAATCAATTAACCTTGTGAGGAGTGATTCTTAGTCAACCCCTTTGAGCTTATTAGGATTCATGTGATTATTGAAAATATTTCGTATGGGAATCCTAATTTTTTGTTCTTTCATTAAAACCTTCAACCGCAATGGTTGCAATTTTGCCTTGTGCCTATGTCTATGTAGGGAGCATTGTTGTATCTAATATGGTTTGAATCCTAAAGTTGGGGAGAGTTGATTGAAAAACAAATGAAAAAGTGGTACTTATGAGTTTTGTGGTAATAAGAAAAGAACAACACATTTTGAAAGTATGGGGCAAGAAAAAGAAATAAAATCGTTCCCGTTTTGTGTTGTTGAAAAATAATGAAAAAAAAAAAAAGAGAAAAAGAAAGAAAAGGGGATTCAAGCAAGTGTTGTTGTTAAGTGAATTGATAGGAATGCTCCCTTAGGATAGGCATTTTTGTTTAATTTCCCCCTAATAAAACCATTTCTTTGTAACCCAAGCCACATTACAACCTATGAAAGCCCTCTTGATTCTCACTTTGCACATCATTTTGAACTTGTTATGGTGAAAGCATGATTTTAGTTGTTGTTGATTTAAATGCCCGGATGAGTGAAAGTGAACCCTCTTGTATTCATCATTACTATGATGTGTGTGTAGGTTTGATTCAATCTTGACATGTATCTTTTGGAATTTCTTGATAATAATTTGCACTTTGTCATCATTCTTTCTCATGCTTTGTTTTAGCATTGTGGTGAGTGTACTTTGGAAAGACTTATACTTTTGAGCCACTTGAGTGTTCGATTACCTTGCCATCATTCTCTTGTGCATTGCTCTTGCTACTCTTGTGAATTTTTTGTTTAGGGACAAACAAAATGGTAAGTTGGGGAGAGTTGTTAGGGACCAAATAGTACTAATTTTCATATATTGTTTTTGGTCTCTTTAACCACTTTTCATTCAATAATCACACTTTTATTCGTACAATTTAATAATTTTGCAATTTTGTTAAGTTTTAGTTCATTTGAATTGTTATTTCACATGTTTGTTAGTTTTGTAGTGCTTTAATTAGGTTTGAAGCTCATGGAAGCGAAGAGGAATTACTTGAAGACTTGGAATAGCAAAAGAAGTGCTGATGAAGCCTGTTTGCCCCGCAAACATCCTTTGCCCCGCCAACTGATAGATGCTGAACAAGTCCAGTTTTGAAGTGAAACTGATGTGGCAAAAGATTCCCTGTTTGCCCCGCAAACATTGTTTGCCCCGCAAACAGTGCGCTGCAGAATTTGTTCTTTTATTTGGTTGCCACTTGTCATGAGATAGGGTTTTATCTTTTGAAGATAAAAAGTTAGTACGAATTAGGGGTTATTTAGGGAGATAAAAAAGGGAATTAAGAGGATTCTATTATATTGTAAACCACACATTGAGACTAGGGTTTTGGAGAGAAAAGCTTGCACCTTTGTGAGAGATTGATGCTCATAGCTTCTTCTTCATTCTTCTTGTTGTCAACCATGGTGATGAGTAGCTAAATCCCTCTTTGACAAGATTGGAGGTAGTAGCTATCCTTGTTAACTATGTATTTTCTCTAGCACATTTGTATGAACTTCATTGGTATTGAAATGGATGAATGTTGTTGTTTTATCTTTTATATTTAGATTTGATTTATGATTGAGAAATATATTTCAAGTCTTGGTCTACAACATTTTATCAAATAGTGAATAAATGCTAGAGATAGATTTATTTGCTACTTTTCTATTTGTATCAAACAATCAAGATTAGTATATTGATAGTTAGAGTGAGAGATCATCTAAAGATTAATATATTAACTTTCACAATTTTGTTTAGACATAAACATTGTTGGGAGGATACTAGAGCATTTCACCATTAATGAAGTTATGCATTTGTTGTTAAAGTCACATAGAAGATAGGGGTAGTGAAACCAAACCAATCTTGTCATTCTTTTATTATTGAAACAAGTTTTAGTTTATTGTCTTACAATTGTCTTGATTAGAACAAATAGCGATTCAAAACAAAACAACTTTATTACCTTTCAAACTTAAAATAATAGTAACTATAGAACGGCGGTAATATCACCCAATCTCTGTGGATACGATTTAAAAATATTTTCCTTGAATATACTATTCAACAGCACCCAACGTATCTATAGTACTCTATAGGCTTTTTTTCTGTGTTTGTTTCATTCTATGTTATGGTGGAGGTTCTGTTGTGAAATAGGTGGGACCTAGGGTGTTTGTTTGATTATGCTCGCAAAGATCATCGCGATCCTCTGCATACATATCCCTTAGAGGGAATCAGAGCATCTGTAGCTCGGGTCTACGGGTGCTAAGGTTTGAATGGTTTGAGGGAGAAGTTTTGCTCGCCAAGGAATAAGACCTTGTGCCTACGTATTCTCAAAGGGATGTTGAGAAAGTCAGAGCAATCGTAGTTCCCACTTATGCTAGTGGAAGCAAAGGATAAGAGACAAATGTCATCTAAATGTTCGATGTATCTAATCTATATCATCACATACATCTGTTTGATTTTGTTTGAAAATCTTTTCATTATAAGCCCTGGGCCATGCCACTTATGGTGCTTAGAATGATAAAGATGCTTTTTAGCCAGCCTTGTGGCAAAAACTTTCAATGAAGTCAGCCTTGTGACAAAAAGTTTTGATTAATCAGCCAGCCTTGTGGCAAAAGTTTCAATGAAGTCAGCCTTGTGACAAAAACTTTGATTAATTAGCCAATATGGTGGCAAAAAGGTTTGATTGATTAGCCAGCCTTGTGGCAAAAAAGAGTTTGATAAATTTGATTGATTGATTGATTGATTGATTGATTGATTGATTGTGATGATATAGAAGAGATACTCCTATCATAGAGATGATAAATGTCTAATCTCCTAGGGTTTTTGATTTGGATATTGGGGATGCTTATAAGAAGCCCGTGGGTCCTTGTACGAAGCCCAAGAGGAGGCTATCCGAGGGTCCTTGCATTGTAAGCCCAAGAGGAGGCTATGGGAGGGTCTATCGAGGGTCCTTGCATTGTAAGCCCAAGAGGAGGCTATGGGAGGGTCACTCGTTTGTACAAAGCCCAAGGGGAGGCATGGTATAGTTGGTCTGAGCTCTTAGAGCGATTTCACCGGGAAACCATACTCTATGTCCTAACCTAAACTAGTGGAGATTCTTTGCACGAGGCCCAATAGGAGGCTATGGGGAACCTAGTGTTGTACTAAGTTGAACAAGCACAAATATCACACATATGAACAAACATGAACAAGTATGAACAAACATGAACAAACATGAACAAGTTATGAATAATTATACATATGACAAAGTGTGTGTATATAATGGAGTTTATGAAGGAAATATACCTGTAAGCATGATCCATTTGTATACACGGGGGCTCGGGACTTATACTCGTGGAGAGGTCCACTTGAATTTATTCAAAGCTATGTAAACATTTATTCACAAAAGGGCTTGGGACTTATACCTACATGGAGGCCCATGGTATTTTTTGGGAAGATTTAAAGAAAACCTTCATTTTTTATTTGTTATTCGAAGTTAAATATAAACTGATCGAGGTATGTACAAAAAGGTGAATGTACAATGAAATACCTAATTTCATGTACAGGAATGGGACTTATACCTATGTGGAGGCTCATGTTTTATTTTATAAAACATGGTTGATTGCTTTGTTAAAGAAGATGTGAGATTTGTCGTTTTGAAAACAGTTTGAAGATTTGTTTTGAAAAAAAGTTTATTTGTTTTGAACAAAAAGACTGTATAAAAAGAAAAAGGAGTGGGTCTTATACTCTCTAATATTCGAGAGGCCCCACATCGCTTTGAAAATCAGTTGATCAATTAAAAAGATTTAATCAATAGTTTCCTTTCAAACCAAAAAGAGATGGTTTATCGTTTTTGAAAAGAATCGCGATCGCTTGTTTCAAAACGGTTTGAATTTGACAAAAGTCAACTTAATTAAGTTAAAACAAGTTTTAATACTCAATTAAGACCTAAATGATTAGGGTTTGATCACAAAAAATATTTACAAGTGATTAGGTTAAAAATTAAATGAAAAACAATATTTAAAGTATTTAAAAACACTTAAAAATGTATCATTTTAAACCTAATTAAAAGCATATTAAATAAATCTTTTTTGTGATTTTTCTTTGATATTGTCAAAATATGTATATTAAATAAGAGGTGTGTAAAAAATGAAGAAAAAATAAGTTGATTTGATTGGTTAAATTAAATGATGAAGTTGTGAAGATAAATGGAAAAAAAAGTGATAAAAAAATTGGGTTTTGTCTCCACTAGGGCTTGAACCCACGCCCTGAGGTTCACCACTCAAAACAACAACCAACTGAGCTGCGCGTGCAGCTTGTTTATGATACGCTTCCATTCAATTATATTTTCAAATAAATATTTGAAATTTCCAAACCAAAAAACGCGCCAAGAACACAACCCTAACTGAATTTTGAATTTCTTCAAATCTGTGTTGTTTTGATCAGGTAAAGGGTCTATTCCACTTGGTTTTTCACGAGGAACATGATGGTGGTCTTTAATTTCATTTATTTTCACTCTAAGGCTATTAATTTCGTGATGAACACGAAGAACCCTAATTTTGAATTTCAATCTGAAATCGTGTATGTGCATGATAAGTTGCAATTGATTGAGGGCTAATGATCCATACATATGCAGAAACATGATGGCAAATCAATTTTTCATTTATGATGCATGTATGATGGAGTTTGAAGTTCAAGAGAGCTTACCTTCAAAAGCGGCCAACTGAGAATTGAATTCTGATCTGGAGGTGTTACAGATGCTTTGTGATGATCTGGATAGCTTCAATGATGATTATGGAAGGTGTCTGGATGTCTGGAACAAGCTGAATTCATCTGAGCATGGCCATGGCACCCGATCTGCAGTTGCTTCAAGTATGAATCGAATTTGAAGATGGAGGTGTTTCAGATCATGGATGAAGGTTGGGATAGTTCATATATGGTATATGGAATGTGTTTGGATGATTAACTTGGACAGATATGGCCTGGAATTGATTTTGGCATGATAAAGCTAAGGTTATGCATATTTGGAGGTTGAAGAGTGAATCTGAGTTTTGGGTGTTTTTAGGGTGTGTGGATGGATCAAACACATCACATTTGATGTTTGTGGCTTGTGGGAAGCATCACTTTGCTCAGAACTTGCAAGGTTTAGAGGTTGAGTTTTCTACCTCTTTGAAACTCATGAAACTTGCAATTCAAGAAAGAAGAGAGAAAACCTATAATTGTGAGGTTTTGGTGTGATTTTGAATGAGGTAAGGACCTCTATTTATAGGCCAAAGAGTCTGAACTCAGAGCTTTGCAACTTGCTTCAAGAAGTGATGATTTGGCTTAAGGGATAAAGTGGAATCTTTCACATTTAATGCAAATGGTTAAAGTAACTAAACCATGGTTATTTTGGCCAAGCTTCTTATCTCTTTCCTATCTGATCTTAAACCAGAAAATATCTCTCAATTATTGCTTCTATGCATCATTGCTTGGATTATAGGTCATGTAGTCTTGAAACTTAGTGAAAAATGGTGAAAATTCAAGTGAAAAGTTCACTAATGTCAAAATTCAAAACCATGGCTACACTCCATATTTTTTCATGCTCTTGGACATTTTGGAAAGCTCATGTTACACACTTCAAAACCCTAGTTGAAAGTTTCTTCAAGACCTTTAAGGAAATGGGTGAAAAAAGATCCATGAACTTTGAAGAAAATGAAGTTTTAAGTGAAATTTTCAAAAGATACCAACTTTGAAGCTCCATATCTCTTAAATGGTTGATCTTTTGGAAAATATTTATATGTGACAAAGTTGTTCATTGGATCAAAATCTACAACTTTCATGTTGGAAGTTTTTTTCAGTTTGTAGGTGAAATTTTGAGTTATTCCCTTCCAAAGTTTGGAAAAAACCATTGAAAAACACTTAGAAATTTTTCTAAGTATGAAAGTCAAACTTTTGACTTTTTGATTCTTGATTGATTTTCTTGATTTTTCTTGATCAAATGACTTCATATATCATATATTGATGATTTGAAACTTCAAAAGTCATGGTTGACCAAAATTCCCCAAAAGTCAATGGTGATCTTGTACAGTTGACTTTTTCAGACGAATCGCGTTTCTGGAGATTTCAAATGAACTAGGCTATCCTCCTCAAATGAGTGGTATGAATGGACCATATTGAAGCATTAGAGGATATTGAGCCATGGTTTGAGTTGAGCCATGGTCAAAAACCCTAATTGTCGACCTGATGAAATTGATGACTGTGGCTCTTGAATTGAAATATAATTTCCATTGGATGTTGTCATAGGGATTATTTGAAGATGATTGAAACCTTTTATTGACTTCCTGGGGATTTTTAGGGTTTCCCAAATGTGATCCCTGATTTCAGTCCCTGATAATTCAAAACCCTAATCTAATGATTTGAAATTTCACTGTTGATCAATCTTTGTGTAGGAGATGTATTGAGTCAATAGATTAGGCCAAAATGATGCACTTGGGGTCCTGAGATCATGTCCCAAGTCATTAGGTCAAATCCTGAGCAAAAGTCAAGAGTATACTGTCTTCAGTCAAAACCCTAATCTGGTTGATTCAAAGTCCCTGAGCTTGTTGAAATGAATCTTTGAGGACCAAATGTTGATTGTTGATGAAGATGATTCATTTGAGATGAAGGGAGAACAAAACCCTAATTGATTGTTGCTTGTACTGATGAGTGATTTCTTGATTAAATCCTGCTGAGTCACAAGTAGCAAACACAAGCTATGCAATTTGTCAGAGATGCAAATGATGCATATGCTATGATATGAGGTGGTATCTTAGGTCAAAAATTGGGGTATGACAGTATGCACTCATCGGTCAGATGCCCGTGACTCTTGTGATACTTGCAGTATTTTGACTTGTCGGTCCCTGGTCTGGCCGGGTTCGACTTCGGGGGCCTGATGCTAGAATTCTTGAAATCGGTGCTTTTGCACTCGGCCAGGATTTTCTCGCGTGAAGCGTTCTGGGGAGTATAGTCGCTGAATCGACCGGCTGGTCCTCGGCACTCTTTGGCATCGTGGGACCTGTCATCTTTCCTTTTCTCGTGTCCCCGGCGAGAGTCTGAGTTACCATGGTTCGAGCTGCGGGCGGCCTCACTGCCCCTCGAAGCTTTTATCGCCGCTCCTTCGCCTTCTTCGAAGGCGATGAAGGCTTGGGCCTTGCGGAGGAGGGCGTTCATGGTGTGCACCTTCTCGATTTTTATAGCCTTTTTGAAGTCGCTTCCGGGGAGGAGTCCTCACTCTAGGAGGTATCTCTTCATGTAGTCGGTCGTTTGTACTTGGAAGGCTTCTTTGTTGAACCTGTCGAGGTAGTCTCGGAGAGGTTCGTTGATTCCTTGGATCACAGCTTCGAGGTTCGCCTCTGACTTTGGTTGCCGACGGGAGGCTGTGAAATGGTTCAAAAAGAGTTCCTTGAGCTCGGTCCAGGAGTGGATGGAGTTGGGTCGAAGGTTCCTGTACCACATCATTGCTCCTTTCCTGAGCGTGGTCGGAAAGATGCGGTATTTAATGGAACCTTTAACGACGTGGTAATCCATAACGGCTTCGATGCTTCGGATATGATCGTCAAGATCGGTGGTTCCGTCGTACAGGTCCAAGGTTGGCGGTTTTTCCATCCCTCGTAGGAGACGAGCTCTTCGGATGCTTTCGGACAAAGGGCTGCGGAAGTCTTCTTCGTCACTTGGTCCCAGGGAGGTCGAGTGTCTGCCTCGCCAGGACTTCACTTGGGCTCTGCCCAGACATGTGCGGTTGTCACGGGGAGGGGAACGCTCGCGGGGTTTCAGCACAGCTTTGGAAGGGCCTCGGTGATCTCGTTCGGGGGAAAGGCTTCAGTTTCAGTGGTCTCGGGTCTCTGATTCTTTCTGCTCTTTCGTGGTGGAGAGCGGGAATATGATCTCTGGCGGTGATGTCTTTTAGGCAGGGAGCGCGAAGACGAAGGGGAACGCCGACGATGCCTCCTCGGTGGTGAGCGTGAGGAAGAATAGGAGTACGATCAGTAGTGTCTCCGTGAGGGGGAGCGATATCGTCGCTTCCTTTCTAGCTCGTGAATGTGGTCACCTTGAAGCTGGATGATACGGTTTGTCTTCTGCAATTCTTTGAGCAGGAGGGCGGTAGTGGGGTCAGCGTCCTCGGGGATATCGACGCGCTCCTGGTCGTCTTCGTGGTGGACTCTTCGCCTTTCAGAGGTATGGGTGAATGAAGAGGCGACCTGCCCGTCTCTGGCGTCAGTTTCGTTCAGGTTCTGAGTCTGCTCTGGTCCATTCTGGGGTTGAGGCTGCTCGTTACCACCGTTTTGAACATGCTCGACGGTCTGAAGTTGCTGCCTTCTGCTGGGTTGCGAGGCTTCATGCCTCTGTTCCCTTTGCCCGTCAGCGGTATGCTGTTGTCCCTCCCGCCGATGTCGATTCGTCCCCTCGGGGGTGGAACCCTCGATGAGCTATTGCAGGTGGAAGGGATCAGGGTTTGGGACGTTGGTGTTGTTGTTGTTGCCAGCCATGACGATCGTGAACGGATTAGATTTGATCTTTGTTTGTTAAAGAAGGGGGAGAAAGGTTCCCACAGACGGCGCCACTGATCGTACCTGATCAGAAGAATCGTCACAGCAGCAAGATCTGCCTTGAAGAACAGGATGGGGGGGTACCTGCAAGGTCCTCCGATGCTAAAGTTAGTGGCTATCAGAGAATGATGGTTTAAGAAGTGAAGAATAGATATCTGACCCTCTAGTGAAAGAGGGTATTTATAGTCACCAGCGCAGGGCCAAGGTTTCCTAATTGGGCCAAATCCAGTTGGAGGCCTGGTCGGAAAAATAGCAAGTGTACTATTTTGCCTCTGTAGTAATAATAGGGAAATTCCCCGAATGTCGATCTCAAGGACTGCACGTTAATATCGAGTTTAAATAATGGTTCAATTAAACAAAAACTAATATTGGGGTTTTGTTTGCAAATTGTTACTAAACAATAATTAAAATAAGCGGAAAAGTAAATTGGCTTTTTGACAAATATGAGTATTATGCTAGGGGTATAGTGTGTGATAGTTCCTGTAATAACCTTGGATTTAGATCTCTTCAACAAGTTCATTACCTTTAATTACCGCCCTTTAGATTATTTTCCCCTAAGTCCTTAGTGGGAAAACCTTTGAACATTCATCCTAAATCCTAAGTCCTTAGAGAATTATGATGAAATCAAGCCTTTATGTTATCAAGAGTTAACCGGTAACTATAGGGTATCCCTAGTCCTAGGTGATATCTACTATAGTCTAATCGTACAAAAACCTTAACAACCGCTGTCCAGCTGGTTGTTAACCGTAAATCAATCTTGTTGGTCCGACAAAGAAAGCATAAAAACCTTGTACAATTAAATTAAATAAGAAAACAAATCTATTGATGAACTCAGGAATTCAAAATCATTACAAAATCAAATCAGGGACACCCCCTAGCATTAGGGTTTAGTTACTCATATTGTTCAAAGAAAACAAAATATAAAATAGAGACATTACAAGAATTGAGATGAAAGTTGATCTTCAATCGCTTCCGTTCATGAAAACCTTCTTCTCTCCCAAACCCTTGTTTTCTCCAATCTTCAATCTTGTATCTTCTCCCGGCCAAAAAGTCCTCTAATTCATCCTTAAAACTCTTCTAAATAGTGCAGACTCACTTAGGTTGGTTGGAAGTACCCAAAATGCCCCTTGGGTCAACACTTAATAAAAAATCACAAAAATCAGCAAAATCAGCGTTTTAGCCAACACTGGCCGTGTCAGGCAACACGGGTGGCCGTGTTGGCCTCCTGGACTTAATTTTTCAAAATCACACTCAGCACTGCTAACACGGGTGGCCGTGTTAGGTAACACGGGCCGTGTTGGTCCTTAACTTCAGAATTTGGATTTGCGTTCTTCATGAAAGTTGTAGCCCTTTTTGTTAGCGAAATTTTGCCACCGGAACCGCGTCAATCGGAGTTACGAAGCTCTAGTTATGATCAAAATACTACACACCTGTCACGATGAGAAATATGCTGAAAATTTCCAGATCTCACACTTGCTAACACGAGCCGTGTCAGCCCCGTGAATTTCATCTCTTTTGCATTTTCTTGGCCATGCTTCATCCTAACACTGTCAGTTTCAGGTGACACAGGTGGTCGTGTCAGACCTCATGTTGCATGATTTTTCACTTCCTTCGAAACTCCTCTTTTTGTACTTTTTCGCATTGATTTGTCTCGATTTATTCTTTTGAGCCTGCAAACAGTAAAATACACAACCAAAGCATAAAATGTAGAATAATAAAATAAAACACTAAATAATATAACTTAAAAATACTTAAAAACAACGGAAAATATATGTGTGAAAACCACTGATCAAACTCCCCCAAACTTAAACCGTTGCTTGTCCTCAAGCGACAATTTCAAAAGTTAATGACCTTCAAAGCACACGGTGTTCATACGTGAGAGATCTGCCTGTATTGATCAAGAAACAGTTGGTTCGGCATTCATATGACGCGACGAGTTTCTGTTACCACTTTAAACCTCAATTTCCCGTTTCGGATACCTCTCTAACTATGCTTTGCACTTAAGTCTCTTTCCGATTTTCCTCCTCTTTCATTCGGACAATCATATTAAGGCACTGCATTTCTTCTAATAATCATCACCTGCATGAGACGAATCAAGGTTTCTGGTTTTCTTTTCCTGGCACCAACTAGCAGCATTGGCTACTTTTTATTCCCGATGAAATTTTCAAACTTTGTAGTTATATATTGTCCTTTTGGACGACGTTTGGGGTTCAATCTCCTTTGGGCTGAATAACCGGGTGAGGGTTACCCAACTTAGCGAGCCGATTGCCTTTTACCGCCTTTTCATCATTTGGTGCCAATTTTATTTCTTTTTTTCTTTTTCAACCAGTCGTCATGCAAGTGAATCTGAATTCTGCCAGACTGTATCGATAGACTACTCGAGAAGTACTTCTCAGGAGACAAGTACTATGGTGCAAATCTACACGTTAGACTCGTATCTCTTTCAGGGAACCAAGGGTGTTTACCAAACCTCTTCTTGTCACATTATTCCAAACTTCCTGTCCTTAAACAATCCTCCCTTCATCTCTATATACTATTCCCGATCGCTTTTTAAGATCAAAACTCTTCAACAAAAATTAAAATTTCGGTCAAAATTTGGGTAGAATTCACTTTATGGTTTCACATCATACCAATAACATAAAAATAACATAAAAATAAAATGCAAAGAGAAGAGCCTCCCCCAAACTTGAACTAAACATTGACCTCAATGTTTCAGAACGAGTTCGAGAGAGGTGACTCACAGAGGGTAATGCACTCTAATGATCACTTCCAAGCTTTCACCAGAGACGTCCTCTTTTATTTCCTGAAAATAAAATAAACAAACAGAGAAATTAATTATTAAAACCGTGGGTTGCCTCCCACGAAGCGCTTCGTTTAACGTCGCATAGCTCGACGATCCATTCCCCTTGTTAGGGTGGCATATATGACACAAAGAACACATCATCTTTTTTCTTTCTTTTGTTTGGTAGCAATCCCATGAACTTAAAGTACTGATGATGTTGCTGCCAAATCCTTTTTAGCTTGATTTTATTGAACAAGGCATAAATGTCTTCCAATACTTTGTCAATTTCTGGTCTTTCATCTTCCTTGTTGTAAAAATAGTTCTTGGGGATACTCTTTTGTTGAAGATTTTCTTGTTGGATAACCACATCTTCACAAATTGTTAAATTTGTGGTTTCATCCAAAACTAGATCATCTTCATGTTTCCTTATTTCTTTTTCCCCATATTTCTTTTTTACCTCAAATTCTTCTATTCTTACTGCATCCTCTTCATCTGATGTTATGCATTTTTCTTCTGGTTCCACATACTCTTCTTCCAACTCTAACTTTCTCCAAATAAACATATCTGGATAATAGTTAGCTTCCTTACATTCATTCATAAGGATTCTTACCTCCCTCTTATATGCTTTAAAAATTTTAGTCGCCTCTTCCAAGGTTACTCCTGAATCAGGCGACCAACATGCAGGAGATACAGGTGGCAATGTATCAAAACAATACATAGCTACAAAACTCAGACAATTTAATAGTAGCAAAGTATAGAAGAATTCATGAAGCAAAAATAATTTGAATCTTTTTTTTTATATATTTTTTTTATAATAAAAACAAATTCAAATAAACAAAAACAAAAACAAAATTTTAGTTGACGAGCAACAAAATTTCAATTGAACTAAAATCAAAACTCTATATTTTAGCAGTCCCCGGCAACGGCGCCAAAAACTTGGTCGGAAAAATAGCAAGTGTACTATCTTCACCGATGTAGTAATAATGGGTTTTACCCCAAGTATCGATCACGAGGATTGCGTGGGAAATACAAGTTATTGTAACTAGTCAATTAAACAAAATAGCAAAGGAGTGTTTCTTTTGTTATAATGAAATAAGTAAATTAAAATAAATAAGCTGAAATTAAAATGGACTTTTGTGTATAAATTTAGAATAATGCCAAGGTAGGTGTATGATCAGCCTTATAATGACTCTGTAAAAAGATCTCTTTAACAAGTTCATATGATGCAACTATTTGTCCTTAAGGGTGTTTTCCTAAGTCCTTAGTGAAAACCTTTTGGTTTGCAATCACAATGCCTAAGTCCTTAGAAACAAAGGTTTGTAAACCAAAGATGTAAGTAATCAAGAATATTCAAATAACCTTACGGTATCCCTAGTCCTAGGTGATACTACAAGATTTAATTGTTTAAAAACCTTAACAATCGTAGTCCTACAGATTGTTAACCGTAGATCAATCTTGTTTTGCCGACAAAGAAAGCATTAAAAACATTAAACAATCAAATTGCAAAATACGAATACTTGATTAACGAAATACGATATTCAGAGTCGTTACAATTCAAATCAGGGACACCCCCTGGCATTGGGGGGATTAGCCTCTCATAATATTCAAGAAACCAAAATCAAAAAGTTTAGACATTACAAAGATTAGGAGAACTCTGATCTTCAATGGTGTCCACCGTTGAATCTCTTCGTCTTCCAAAACCTTGATGAAGCTATCTCTCTCTGCTCTGGAATTCTATCGTACGATCAAAAGTCTCTTCTCCTTGTCTCTCAATCCTCTTTTAATCCCTCTAGGTTTTCAGATCTCAGCCGGAATACCCAAATTGCCCCCGGAACTTTAAAATTGTAAAAAACATAGAAAATCAGAAATTCTGTCCGCACAGGCTGACACGGCCGTGTCACTTGACACGGGCTGACCGTGTCAGCTTCTGCCACTTTTGGGGAGAATTCTTCAGCAGGTCGGACACGGCCGTGTCACTTGACACGGTCTGACCGTGTCCGACCCTGCCTCTTTTGGCTTTGACTTCAACATCAAAGTTGTAGCCCTTTTCGTTAGCGAAATTTTGTCACCGGAACCGCGTCATTCCAAGTTACGAAGCTCCAGTTATGATCAAAATACTACACGCCTGTCACGATTTCAGCTTCTTTTACACCAACACTTGTGCAATTTCCATCTGATCCAGAATTAACCTACAACCACCGAGTAGAGAGATCAAAAGCATCTAAAAAGACATGATAAAGGGCACAAAAACATAATGCAATCAATTAACTAATAATAAAGGAATCAACGAAAAACTCTTGAAAACAACCACAAAGTGTTACCAAGTATGACGATCTTATGCCGAATTTATGACGAAATTAAGTAGAAATGGTGACCGATCAAGGCCCACGTGCTAGGAAACTGCTAGAACACCCTCTGCTAGGGCTGAGTCAGCAGGTGACCCACGTCCTGGATGAGCGTAGCGTAGGATTCGGAGGAGGTTGGCCGGATCCTTCGCTGAAGCGTGACACGTGGTCTTCATGCTTGACTGGTTCGTAACGGTAATCAGGGAAATAGGCCCAAACGAACTAGGCCTGCTCGGCTAGCAAGAAGAGCTGGGCCTGCTCGGCCCAGTCCAGAACACCTTCATTCTGAGTGAAACCCCTTGCAACTAACCTTTCCTTGTCTCTTTTCGATGCCACTCCTCGATTCCTTCCTTAACTTTGAAAATCCATTTACAATTGACTAACCTTGCTCCAGCAGGTTTCTTGATCAGTTCCCAAATGTGATTGTCATGAAGAGATTCCATCTCAACATTCATGGCCTTTAGCCATGCAGTCTTATTTCGACTCCTCATAACTTCCTTATAATCTCTAGGTTCATCATCAAGAACCTCATTGGCAGAGATTAATGCATAAGCTATAAGATCTGCATACCCAAGTCTCTGAGGTGGTTTAATGACTCTTCTCGACCTATCTCTCGACAATAGGTAGTCATCGACAATTTTCTCAACATCTTCTGCTTCAACTTCATCTGGAATATGCAATTCAGCATCAACTTGCTCCACCTCAACAGGAATCTCTATCTGTTCTAGCTCTTCGTCAGATGTTTCTGCATTTCGACCAACATCATCAGTTTTCTCAAAAGCCATCTCAGCTTCATTGAAAACTACATCTCGACTTGTAATACACCTTCTGTGAACTGGATCTATGCACCATAGCCTATAAGCTTTGACTCCTTCAGGGTATCCCATGAACATGCATTTCCGAACTCTAGGTTCGACCTTGTCTTGCCTAATGTGAGCATAGGCTACGCAACCAAATACTCTTAGTTTGTCAAGATCTGGTGGATGTCCCGACCAAACTTCTTCAGGTGTCTTCATATCTAACACCATCGAAGGACATCTGTTTATTAGATATGTTGTTGTCGAGACAGCCTCAGCCCAGAACACCTTCTTTAACCCAGCACTAGTCAACATGCATCTGACTCTCTCCAAGATGGTTCGATTAAACTTTTCAGCCAAACCATTTTGTTGTGGAGTACCTGCAGTAGCTCTGTGCCTTGCAATACCAGAGGCAGCACAAAAACTGTCGAACACCTCATTGCAAAACTCAAGGCCATTATCGGTTCTCAACCTCTTGAACTTCCTGCCAGTCTGATTTTTGACCAGAGTCTTCCAACTTTTAAAATTCTCAAAAGTTTCATCCTTAGTCTTCTGGATGAATACCCATAACTTCCTGGAATAATCATCAACTATGGATAGAAAATACCTTGCTCCTGAATGTGATGGACACCTTGCAAGCCCCCAAAGATTAGCATGGATGTAATCAAGGTATCCATATGTTCTTTGTTTGTATTTGTTGAACTTCACTATGCAAGATTTTCCAAGTACACAGGGTTCACAAAACTTTAGCTTTTCGACTTTGTCTCAACCAAGCAAATTATGTTTCCCTAATTCGACCAGACCCCTTTCAATGACACGACCCAATCTCATGTGCCAGATTTCTGTCTTCGACAAAGGTTTTATGGATGCAACATTTGTCAAACCACTTACAACTTCAGCCTCAAGGGTATACAAGCCTTGTTTCTTCACGCCTCTCAAGACTTCCTTCGACCCCTTCATGACTCTTAGGATACTTTTCTCTCCTTGGAAAACATATCCTTTCTTGTCGAATTCACCAAGAGAAAGCAGATTTCTCTTCAAATCATGAACATACCTGACTTTAGTCAATAACCTTATTGACTCATCATGGAGCTTGAATCTCATAGATCCAACACCTGCAATCTTGCAAGCTTTGTTGTTTCCCAGCAATACTGATCCACCATCTTGATCACATAATTCCTCGAACAAGTCTTTGTTTGGAGTCATGTTCCAAGTGCAACCTGAATCCATAATCCACTCCTTCCTAGAGTCACTGCTCGAAACCACAAGGACATCAAATGATTCAAAATCATCTTGAACAATGGTTGCATTGCCATTATCCTTACCTTCATGATCTTTCAGGCGTTCAGGGCACACCTTTCTTGTGTGACCCTCCTTCATACAATGATAACATCAAATGCCAGATGCTTCACCACTGTAAGACTTCATCTGGCTTTTGTCCTTCTTCTTGTCAAACTTACCATCCTTTCGCAAGAATTTTCCTTTAACGGCCAAACCTTCACCAACAGTCGAAGATATATGCTCCTTTCGTTTGTTCAAGTCCTTAAAATACAGGGCTGATTGAACTTCTCCAAATTTCAGGGACTCCCTTCCGTACAGGAGAGTTTCTTTGAAGTGAGCATGTGTTTGAGGCAAAGCGCACATTAGTAACAGCGCTTGATCTTCATCATCGATCTTCACATCAATATTTTCAAGATCAAGAATCAGCTTGTTGAACATATCCAAGTGCTCAGCTAACACTTTGTCTTCAATCATCTTGAATGAATACAAAGCTTGCTTCAGGTATAGTCGATTTACCAACGATTTGGTCATATACAAACTTTCAAGTTTTACCCATAACCCTGATGTCGTCGTCTCCTTTGATACCTGCTGGAGAACCTTATCACCAAGGCTCAACAAAATTGCGTTGTGTGCTTTCTCGATCATAGTCGTCTTCTCTGCTGCTGTTAATTCAGCATTCATGGCTGCCTCTCCCTTCAACGCTTCAAAGCAGTCCTGCTGAACCAGTAGGGCTTTCATCTTCAAGCGCCACAGACCGAAATCATTCACTCCGGTGAACTTTTCAATCTCATACTTTATTGAAGGCATCTTCTCCATGCTCACCGCACCAATTTGTTGTGAATTCAATGCCAATAACAAAGTATAAAGCAAGGTAAGAATAAAGGATAAGGAAGAAGAAGAACACAAGAATTGGTTATAACTGTTATTCTTTTACTTTCTTAGAAAACAAGATTACAAGTTTACAAGAATAACAAATAACCTCTCTCACCCTAAATTAGGATTTGTTGTGTTGCAACAATGAGAGACTAGTATGTTATTTATAATAAAACCTAACATACTAACTAATGGGCTTTTTCCACAAGGCCCATTACACAAGCCAACTTAATAAACAAGATAACTCAACAAATTAGAGTTTAAACACAAAACCTAATTTAACATGCTAACAACCCTAGCATCTTCAACACCAACATGTGAACAACCTTCGACTTCATGCTTAATCCTGCGAACCAAGAAACTATCCTTCGACCATACTAGAGTTTGATCCAATATCTCATAACTATTTTATTTTATTTTGTTTTAAAATAAATTAAAATTAAAATACTATTTGCACTAAAGGTACTAGTACCCAACTTAAACTCATGGGTACCAAAGAATTTACCTTAGTTTGTGACATGTCAATGTTCATTTAAATTCAAATGAAAATATTTCAAAAAATTACTCCCACAAGGATTCGAACCCAACAACCTTCACTCATATAATAAGCACGCAACCACTACACCATCTGTGTTTTCATTTCAATTGTTTAATTCCAAATCTATTAATAACAAAATCATATAATCATCTTCCTCAATCATTATTTTCTCTACCATAACATTCACACCATTTCTGAATAAGAACAACACTAACACCATTCCTTCTCAGTTTCCGGTAAGTTCTGTCAATCTATGCTATATCATTGCCTAAAAATAGATTTTTTTTTCTACAATTTCTCGCAAGATTCATCAATCATGAAATTTATAATTCCGTTTAAATCACTGTGAGTATCTTTTTACAGTTGGTTCAAAAATCCAGATCTGAAAGAACGTGATTCATTGTTTACGTTTGGGGTTAAACACAACAACCTTGATTTGGGTTTTTTTAACCCTTTTAAGGCAATTGGGGTCTTGAATTTTGATTGATTTTATGTAATGAGGAGTGTTGCGGCTTTGATTATTGAGATTTATGTAACTGGGTTGATGTGAGTGGAAAAAGTTTAAGTCTTTAGAATTGGTTTTTTGATTTTGATTTTGATTTGGGAGGGTTTTTTGCTTTGTTTTGGGTAGGAGTCATGTTCTATGGTGCAATGGTATGGAATCCTTGGCTTATTATTGCTCTACCATGTCTGATCCAAACCCCATAACCCACCTCCATCATCACCTTCGTGAACTCTTCTTCAAACCAAACTTATTCTCATACCAGTATCACCGTACCAAAATAACCTCAAGGTGCCACAACAATAAAGAGGTACACAAATTGAAAAAACAACATTATTTTTGGTAGAGAAAATAATGACTGAAGAAGATAATTAAATGATTTTGTTATTAATATATTTGGAACTAAACAATTGCAGTAAAAATAGTGATGGTGCAGTGGCTGGGTGTTGGAAATATGAGTGAAGCTTACTGGGTTCATATCCTTGTGGATGTAATTTTTTGAAATATTTTCATTTGAATTTAAATGAACATTGACATGTCACAAATTAAATTAAATAAAAAAATTTAAATAAATCCACTGGGACGCCACGTAGGAAAATTCCCTTGCACAGTCAGCGCAATAGTAACAATATGGTCTTTAGAGATGGAATCCACATTTTGTAAGGGATTGAAATTTTTTTTTTAAGGGGGTTTAATCAAAACACGCTCGTATGGCAGGGTGTATAAGGCATTTAACCCTTCATTATATATAAAATATTAATAAAATGTAAAATTAATATATTTTATAAACCTTATAAATTATTATTATTATTAGATTTAAATAAAAATAATGTTAATAAAATGGATTTTGATTATATATATAATGATAATCAAGAGAAAATATGAGTAAACTTAATGTTGAAGCAAACTCAACGTTCTCTGCTTAATTTAGGAAAGTTGAAGATTTGTACCAAGATTAGAAGAGAATTCTCTACAGACTTGTTGTAATTCTCAGCGTGTGCATCAAGAAATATTTAGGTAGAAGTTTCGAAAACCATGAACTTCTAAATACTATTTAAAGAGAACCCTAACCTAATGAAAAATAGCTCACACAATTGTAAAATTATGGAAAGTCTTAGGTCTGCAGTTTTGAGAGTCTCTCGTGTGTGCGCAAGTCCCCCATGTATCTTTTGATACTTATGGTAGATGTTATGTTCTCACTCAGAAGCCTTTAGGTATTGAGTTGAGTGTTGTCCTCGCTCTTTAAGCTTTTAAGCATAGAGTCGAGTGTTGCTCTTAATCAAAGCTTTTAAGCAAGATCAAGTTTTGTTCTTAATTAAAATTGTGAAGCAAGAATAAGTATATTTTACTGGAAGTGTAGTCTTCCTTTGTCACTAGTTTGTGAAAAGTTTAGTCACTAAGGTTGTGACTTGTTTAGATCCTTGTTGCTGTTATTGTAACAAGTTGTTTATAGAGTTGCTGAATTGTAACTTTCTTTTATCACTATAGTGATTGGAAGTGGGATATCAACTTCCCAGGTCTAGATGTCGACTTCTAGGAAAAAGTAGCGCTGGATAGTGATTAAGCGAGAAGTTGCAAACTGGAACTATTTAAGCTTTGAACTAATACTACTGATAGTAGATTTCCTTCCTGGCTTGGTAGCCCCCAAATTAGGTGTTGTTGAACTAAACTAGGTTAGTAATTCTTTTGCGTTATCTATCATTCTGCAATAGTTTTCTGCATATCTTTCAGTATGATAAATATGTGTTTTGCCAGCAGATGATGTTAAGACATTTGTCCTGACATTGTTGTTTGAGTTGAGTCATTAATTCCAACCTTTGATTTTTGATGGCTTCCATTCTGTAATTTATCTGTGTGCAAAAGTCTCAAGTGGATGCTATTATTCTGTATCAAGATCACATGTCATACCATCTGTCTTGATGTCATATTCTGATGTTGGAACATTAGTATTAACATGTTTTTCTTGTACCGAAAAACTTCAACTTCAAATTATTTCCCCACCCTGTTTGATTTTAACAACCATAACTTTACCTTTAGCTCCTAGTTTAAATTTCTAAAGATGTGGGCTATATAGCCTGACTTCATCATTATTTCCAAATTCTAGAAACTTTAAATTGTTGGTTTCTGATCAGTGGTTTTCACACATATATTTATCGTTGTTTTTAAGTATGTTTAAGTTATGTTATTGAGCGTTTTATTTCTTTATTCGTCATTTTATGCTTTGGTTGTATGTTTTTATGTTTTCAGATTCATATGGAGAAATCGGAGTAAATCAGTGCAAAACTCGGAAGTTTTGAGGAAGTTCAGAAAACATGCTACAGGAGGCCTGACACGGGTGGCCGTGTTGCCCAACACGGGCTGTGTCAGGAAGAGAGCTGGGAGCAAAGTTTGAGAGAAAGGAAAAACAGTGAAGCAACACGGGTGCCCGTGTTGCACAACACGGCCCGTGTTGCACATCCTGGGAACAAACAATAAAAATAAACATAACAGGGGACCAACACGGGTGCCCGTGTTGCTCAACACGGCCCGTGTTGGTGGATGACGCTGATTTCAGTGATTTTTATTATTTAGTTCAGTGGTTGGCCTGCAGGGGTGTTTCTGGGATTTCCAACCAACTTAAGTGAGTCTGCACTATTTAGGAGGGTTTTCAAGATGAATTAGGGGACTTTTTTGCATCATACGATAGAAAATCACAGAAGAGAGAAGATAGCTTCATCAAGGATTTCGGAGACGGAGAGATTCAACGGTGGACACCATTGAAGATCAAAGTTCTCAATTATCTTTGTAATGTCTAAATTCTTTACTATGTCTTTCTTGAATATTATGAGAGGCTAAACCCCCCAATGCTAGGGGGGTGGTCCTGATTTGGTTTTTGTAATAACGATGAATTTGTGATTTCGTCAATACATTGGTTTATATTATTCAGTTAAATTATGCAATGTTCTTCTTGTTTTCTTTATCGGTCAAATAAGGATTAATCTATGGCTAACAAATACAGGACTGTAGTTGTTAGGGTTTGTGCATAATTTGATTATAGTAGATATCACCTAGGACTAGGGATACCCTATAATTACCGCATAATCTTGATTTTATAAAAGCTTGGTTTCAATTTAGGTTCCTAAGGACTTAGGATTTAGGTTGGAAGACCAAAGGTTTCCTCACTAAGGACTTAGGAGGAAACACCCTAAGGATGTGGTAGCTGAATGTTATGAACTTGTTGAAGAGATCTTAATTCTGAAGTGTTGCATGCCAAATCAACCACTCACCCTAGCATCTCATATATTTGATAACAAAAAAAAATCAATTTATTTTCTCATTATTTTACTTTGCAAGGATTTAATCCCCAAAACCAAAACATTAATCTTTTGTTCAATTGAATCATATTTTACAAATCTGTATTTCCTACGCAGTCCTTGAGTTCGACATTCGGGGAATTTCCCCTATTATTACTACAGAGGCAAAAATAGTACACTTGCTATTTTTCCGATCAAGTTTTTGGCGCCGTTGCCGGGGACTGCCAAAATACAGATTTTTAACTTAAGTTCAATTGAAATTTTGTTGCTCTGCGACTAAAATTTTTTTTTTTCTCCACTTTTTATTTTTTTTCTTTTCTGATTTCAACTAATCTGCGCTAATCATTGTATGCGAGGAAAGTCCTCAGCTGATTTATCTTTTGACACAAAAATTGAAAGAACCTTGCACGCAAGGCATAGACAAGCTCGTCAAGAGAAACTTGAATCCGAAGAAGTTGTGACAGTTCATTCAGATTCTGAAAGTGAAGAGGAAGTTATGGGCGAGAATCCACCTCCACCGGAGAGACTTCTCGGAGACTATGGTGCTACGAACACACCGGGTGGTAGACTAACAATTGTCAACCAACCGGTAAATGTGGCAAATTTTCAATTGCATCCGAGCACAATAAATCAGCTGGAAAGAAAACCTTTCACCGGAAAGGTTAATGAAGATGCAAACAAGCACCTACAAAGATTTCTTACCATGAGTACAACGTTAAAAATTGAAGGGCATACAGAAGAGGCAAAGAAGCTGAGAATGTTCCCGTTCACCTTGGCCGAAGAAGCAGAAGAGTGGTTCTATTCTCTTCCAGCAGGAAGTATCACATCATGGGAAGAGATGGAGAAGGCTTTCTTGGATGAGTATTTTCCCGCATCTGTATTTATAAGGAAGAGGTATGATATCTTGAACTTCAAGCAGAAAGAGGGTGAACCCTTAGGAGATGCCTACAAAAGATTCAAAAGAATTCTAGTAGCATGTCCCACTCATAATATGGACAAGACTGAACAAATGCAAGTATTTGTCAATGGGCTCAAAATGAAGACAAAGCAGTTGATCGATACAGCAGCTGGAGGCTCAACAAATTTCACAACAGCCTCTGGTATCATCAAGATCATTGAAGCAATAGCTGCAAATGAGCATTTGGAGTTGTATGACCGGTGTACGAGAAAACCTGAAGGAGTCATTGATCTGAAGCTAGACACCAACAAAATTCGGGTTGAAGAAGCTATAGCTGCAGAGGTAGAAAAGAGATTAAAGGCTAGGAATATTGGTACTCAACAGGTTGCTCAAGTCCAACAAGCTCAACCTGTAATCTGTGAAATTTGCCAAGGCCCTCACCAAACTGTGTGTTGTGTTGCTACTCCCAAGCAAATTGAAGAAATCAAATTCTTGAGGCAAAACAACCCGTATTCTAACACCTATAATCCAGGGTGGAAGAATCATCCCAACTTTGCTTGGAAAGATCAACAACAAATTCCTCAGAAGGCGGAGTGGGAAGTAGCTATTGAGAGATTGGTTGGACAATGCTCTCTGTTTCAAGAAGAAACTAGAAACAACCATAGGAACACCACAGCTTCGATAAAAAATCTGGAAGTTCAAGTGGGTCAAATAGCACAGCATCTCACTCTACAGGCACAAGGTACTTTTCCGAGTTCAACTGTGAAAAATCCGAAAGACGAAGAGAAGATTAATGCTGTTACTACAAGGAGTAAGAAAGTGGCAGAACCGGAAAAAGAAAAAGAGGAAATAGATGATCCCATGGTGATTGAGGTAGATTTGGAGATAAGAGAGAATGTGAAAGAGCCCAAAATTGTGATACCACCGGTTAAGCAACTTGAAGAGAAAAATAAGAAAGATGCTAAACCGGCAATCAAGCTTCCTTTTCCTTCTAGAGTGACAAAGAAGAATTCAACAGAAAAGGATTTTGAGAAGTTTGCAGCCTTGTTTAAAAAATTAGAGGTTAATCTACCTTTCTTTGAAGCACTTGAGCAAATGCCTTTGTACAAGAAGTTTATGAAGGAGGTTATCGGTAAAAAGAGGCCAATGGGGGGAGAACCAGAAATTGCAACAGAAAAGTGTAGTATAGTCTCTCCAGCAAGGAAGATCCCCATCAAGAAGAAAGACCCTGGAGCGGCGGCGATACCATGCACTATCAAGAACAGAATGTTTAAAAAGGTACTCATTGATTCGGGTTCTAGTGTGAGTTTAATGCCACTATCTATCTTTAAAAAGCTTGAATTGGGAAAGATAAGTGAAAGTGAGACAAAGTTGAAGTTCGCTGATCACACCATCAAGAAATCATATGGGATAGCTGAAGACGTATTGGTGGAGATTGACAAGTTTGTATTCCCTGTTGACTTCCACATCATGGACATTCCTGAAGATGAAGAAACTCCTATCCTTCTTGGGAGACCATTTTTGTTGACAAGTCGTTGCAACTTTGACATTGAGAAAGGGACTCTGACGGTGAAATCCTTTAATGAAGAAGTAACCTTAAAGATGCTAGAAGTCAAGAAACTAAGTGAAGGTGTATATAATCAAGCTTCTGTTGGTATGATCAAAAGTGAGGGAGAATACAAAAGCCCTAAACATCTCCAGGAAAAAGTTTCAAGCATAGCTTCTCAGGTGGAACTAGCTCATGTTGCTATCAAAAGTCCTAAGGTCGCTATAGAAGTTAAGAAGAAAAAGAAAGAAGAAAACCAAGGTGAGAAGATGAAGTTTGAAAGTAAGTTACAGAGAAAAGTGATCCATGCTTTTCATCTTCATGAGTTCTCGGTTGCGGAAGTGATGAGCAACAAGGTTTGGAAAAGGAAATACCCTCCATAATAAAGGGTAATGGACCGTCGAGCCATGCGACGTTAAACGAAGCGCTTCGTGGGAGGCAACCCACAGTTTTAATAATTAATTTTTCTGTCTGTTTATGTTATTTTCAGGAAATAAAAGAGGACGTCTCTAGTGAAAGCTCAGAAGTGATCATTGGAGTGCAATACCCTCTGTGAGTCACCTCTCTCGAACTCGTTCTGAAACATTGAGGTCAATGTTTAGTTCAAGTTTGGGGGAGGCTCTTCTCTTTGCATTTTATTTTTATGTTAGTTTTATGTTATTGGTATGATGTGAAACCATAAAGTGAATTCTACCCAAATTTTTACCGAAATTTTAAATTTTTGTTGAAGAAGTTTTGATCCTAAAGAGCGATCGGGAATAGTATATAGAGATGAAGCGAGGATTGTTTGAGGACAGGAAGTGCGGAATAATGTGACAAGAGGTTTGTGTAAGCACCCTTGGTTCCCTGAAAGAGATACGAGTCTAACGTGTAGATTTGCACCATAGTACTTGTCTCCTGAGAAGTACTTCTCGAGTAGTTTATTGATACAGTCTGGCATAATTCGGATTCACTTGCATGATGGCTGGTTAAGAAAAAAAAAGAGATATAAAGTTGGCACCAAATGATGAAAAGGCGGTAAAAGGCAATCGGCTCGCTAAGTTGGGTAACCCTCACCCGGTTATTCAGCCCAAAGGAGATTGATCCCCAAACGTCGTCCAAAAGGACAATATATAACTGCAAGGTTTGAAAATTTCATCGGTAATAAAAAGTAGCCAATGCTGCTAGTTTGGTGCCAGGAAAAAAATAATAAGAAGCCTTGATCCGTCTCATGCAGGTGATGATTATTATAAGAAATGCAGTGCCTTAATATGATTGTCCGAATGAAAGAGGAGGAAAATCGGAAAGAGACTTAAGTGCAAAGCATAGTTAGAGAGGTATCCGAAACGGGAGCTTGAGGATTAATGTGGTAACAAAACTCGTTGCGTCATGTGAATGCCGAACCAACTGTTTCTTGATCAATACAGACAGATATCTCACGTATGAACACCGTGCGCTTTGAGGGTCATTAACTTTTGTAGTTGTCGCTTGAGGTCAAGCAACGGTTTAAGTTTGGGGGAGTTTGATCAGTGGTTTTCACACATATATTTATCGTTGTTTTTAAGTATGTTTAAGTTATGTTATTGAGCGTTTTATTTCTTTATTCGTCATTTTATGCTTTGGTTGTATGTTTTTATGTTTTCAGATTCATATGGAGAAATCGGAGTAAATCAGTGCAAAACTCGGAAGTTTTGAGGAAGTTGAGAAAACATGCTACAGGAGGCCTGACACGGGTGGCCGTGTTGCCCAACACGGGCCGTGTCAGGAAGAGAGCTGGGAGCAAAGTTTGAGAGAAAGGAAAAACAGTGAAGCAACACGGGTGCCCGTGTTGCACAACACGGCCCGTGTTGCACATCCTGGGAACAAACAATAAAAATAAACATAACAGGGGACCAACACGGGTGCCCGTGTTGCTCAACACGGCCCGTGTTGGTGGATGACGCTGATTTCAGTGATTTTTATTATTTAGTTCAGTGGTTGGCCTGCAGGGGTGTTTCTGGGATTTCCAACCAACTTAAGTGAGTCTGCACTATTTAGGAGGGTTTTCAAGATGAATTAGGGGACTTTTTTGCATCATACGATAGAAAATCACAGAAGAGAGAAGATAGCTTCATCAAGGATTTCGGAGACGGAGAGATTCAACGGTGGACACCATTGAAGATCAAAGTTCTCAATTATCTTTGTAATGTCTAAATTCTTTACTATGTCTTTCTTGAATATTATGAGAGGCTAAACCCCCCAATGCTAGGGGGGTGGTCCTGATTTGGTTTTTGTAATAACGATGAATTTGTGATTTCGTCAATACATTGGTTTATATTATTCAGTTAAATTATGCAATGTTCTTCTTGTTTTCTTTATCGGTCAAATAAGGATTAATCTATGGCTAACAAATACAGGACTGTAGTTGTTAGGGTTTGTGCATAATTTGATTATAGTAGATATCACCTAGGACTAGGGATACCCTATAATTACCGCATAATCTTGATTTTATAAAAGCTTGGTTTCAATTTAGGTTCCTAAGGACTTAGGATTTAGGTTGGAAGACCAAAGGTTTCCTCACTAAGGACTTAGGAGGAAACACCCTAAGGATGTGGTAGCTGAATGTTATGAACTTGTTGAAGAGATCTTAATTCTGAAGTGTTGCATGCCAAATCAACCACTCACCCTAGCATCTCATATATTTGATAACAAAAAAAAATCAATTTATTTTCTCATTATTTTACTTTGCAAGGATTTAATCCCCAAAACCAAAACATTAATCTTTTGTTCAATTGAATCATATTTTACAAATCTGTATTTCCTACGCAGTCCTTGAGTTCGACATTCGGGGAATTTCCCCTATTATTACTACAGAGGCAAAAATAGTACACTTGCTATTTTCCGATCAGTTTCCACACTCTTGTGCTATCCAAAAAGCTTACACACCTAAAAGAGCAACTCAAGATGTGGAATAAAACTAGCTTTGACAACATAAAGTTATTGGCATAAAAAATCTAGAACTAAATTGCATATGGAGGGAGATAGAAACCTAAATTTCTTTCATAAATTGGCTAAGGTTAGGTATGCCACAAAAAAAATAAACTGTATCAAAGATGGTGATCACATCATGATTGATCGAGAGAAATTTCATGAATTCCTGGTTAATCATTTCAAGAATAGTTTCAACTATAGAATTGGTTTCCAAGACAATGGTTAAATTGACAAAGTTATTCCTTCTTTGATTAGTGATCAAGTTAGTAGCTTGCTTACTATAATGCCTAACTTTGAGGAAGTCAAAAGTACAGTCTTCAACATGAACAAAGAAAGTGCTCCAGGTCCATATGGATTTGGTTCATTCTTTTTCTTAACATACTGGGACATTGTGGCTCAAGATGTGATAGATGAAATTATACAATTTTTTAGATCAGGTTGGATTATACCTAACTTCAATTCTAACAGTATTGTTCTTATTCCAAAATCCAAAAATGCAGATCCTGTGGATCATTTTAGACCTATTGGATTGGCCAATTATAAATTCAATATTATCACAAAGATTATTGGTCAAATATTAGCTCAGATGATGTTATTTATGATTTCTCCTAACCAAAGGGATTTCATTAGAGGGAGGAAAATCAAGGACTACCTTTGTATGAAATTTGAAGCCATTGATGTTTGGAATATTAAGGCCTCTGGAGATAACTTGGCTTTGAAGATAGATATCAAGAAGACATTTGATACCATTAAATGGAGTTTATTAATACAAGTTATTAGGAAATTTAGTTTCAATGATATGTTTTGTGGTTGGATGGAAGTCATTCTAAAGTCTGTCAAGCTATCTATTTCCATAAATGGAAATTAGAGGGTTTATTTGACTGTCAAATAGGAGTTAGGCACAAAGATCCACTCTCTTACATTCTCTTTTGTTTAACAGAAGAAGTACTTAGCGGATTAATTGACAAAGCTTGTGGCGATTGGTAATTTGGATCTAATCAAAGGACCTAAAGGCACATTTGTTCCTTATCACATCATTTTTGTTGATGATGTGATGATTTTTTTAAAAGCAAGATATCCAACATTCACTCCATATTGAATCTCTCAATAGATATGCAGTTACACCAGGTCAAGTGGTAAACTTTTTAAAATCAACCATCTATGTATGTGATTTGTTCCAACAAAGGCTAGCTTCTATAGCCTTTATGCTTGGTTTCTCAATTGGATCCTTTTATTTCATATACTTAGGCATCCATATATTAAAAGGAAAACCTAAAGGTGCTTTTCTCCATCCAATAGTTAACAAAATCAAGTACAGACTCTAAGCTTGGAAGGAATCTCTTCTCTCCATGATTGATAGAGTCCAGATGGTTAGAAGTGTTATTTAATATATGATTATTTTTAGTTTTATAATTTATTCTTGGCCAATTGCTATTCTTAAGAATATTGATGTTTGGCTAAAAACTTCATATGGAGTGGAGATATTCAAACCAATGAAGATTATCACAGTGGCTTAGCACAAAGATTGTAAACCCTATGATGAAGGAGGACATGGAATTAGATTAATTAGATCAATTAATGAAGCTACAACACTTAAAGTCACATACAAACTGTTCCATTCTAACCTACAATGGGCTTCTTTTTTCAGAAATCGAGTAGTTAGAAGTAAAGGGACAATAAATTATCATATTTTCTTTAGCCTTTGGAGAGGTTTGAAGACTTATGTAGCTTAGTCAATTCCAATAGCATCTGGAAGTTAGGTAATGGGAAAGTGATATATTTTTGGAAGGATAATTTGATTGGCACATCAATTGAAGAGATTTTACAAATTCCTTCCCATATCACTGATAACTTGTAAACCAAGGTATCATATTTAATTAGTAACAATTGTTGGTCATTTCAAACAGAGCTTCTTGTTTTGTTCCTATCTATACTAGACATTCTCAAAGATATATCTATTCCATTAGACCATGGGCCTGATATACTCAAATGGAGCCACACATATACTAGTGATTTGATTATGAAAGAGGCCTACCATTTCTTTTTTCCTGCGGTTAACCTGTCCTATAGAACTTGGCTATTCCGCCTTTAAAGTCCATATTTTTTTGGAAGCTTTTGGTCAACAAAGTAGCTACAGATGAGATTATAGTAAGGAGAGGTATCACCATTACATCTATGTGTAATTTGTGCAACACCCATTTTGAATTTGTGGTGCATATTTCTTGTAATTATCCTTATGCTTAGCAAGTTTAGAGTTGGCTCAACAACACCTTAAACTTTCATATTTACTCCTCTAATTTCTCCAATCTTCTGAACACTATCCACAGGCCCTGGTCATCTCACATTAATATAATCATTCTAGCTGGAATCATATTTTCTTTCAACAACATCTAGCAAATCAGAGAGCAGGCCATATATGACAACAAAACACCTCATTAGAGGATTGCAGTCAACATCATTATATCCCTAGTGTCAATTTCTGTAAATTTTTCTAAGTGCACATCTACTGCTTCAATAGAAGATTTTAGAATCCTAAAACCTTTTAAAGTTCTTATTCATTCTCAAAAGGCTCCCAAGATAATTAAATTATTTTGGTCTCCTCCCACAAATTATTGGATTAAATGTAATTCTGATAGAGTTTCTCTAGGCTCCCCTAGGTATGCTACAAGTGTTGATTTTTTTAGAAATCACAACTCTTATTTTCTGGCTACTTTGCTAGTAACATTGATACTTCTTTTGCTTTTCATGTCGAGCTTAATGGAGCTATGAAAGCCATTGAAATCTCTTCTCAAAAGGGATTGTCTTTTCTCAGGTTTGAAACAGATTCCGAATTAGTTTGTCAAGCTTTTTTGAATCCCTTAATCTTTACTTGGAATCTAAGAAATGGGTGGTTGAACTGTATTCAATTTTTTTTCCAATATGATGTTCACAATTTCCCATATTCAGAGAGAGAAACCATCGTGCGAATAAGATGACCAACTCAGGTCTGCCCATTCAGGGCAATTAATGGTGAAACTCTAATCTAGACTCTGCAAAGCCAGACTTTGCCTATAATCGTTCAGGGTTCTCTTCCTATAGTGCTTTTTTTAATATAAGAGGGTTTCAGTTCTTTATCCCCCTCTCTATTTATTCTTTTTTAATTTTGGTTGTCTTTGTATGCTTTTATAATTCATTTTTAAAGTTTTTCCATGTAAATATTTGGCAGTCTGAGGTGCATAGGAAAGAAATCACATAGGAGTATATTGTTAACACCATATATTTTTTATTCAATGGAATTGGTGATTTTCATTATTAATTCTAAGTCTTTCCCTTAAATGCACACTCAACATATCGGAAAATTTAATATTGGTTTTAGACGTGTTAACAAATTATTTTGTTATATGACTTGCAGAAGAATGATGTCACTAGACAATGTATTATTTTAGTTGTACGGATTACATATATTGTGTATTTGTTTAAGCTTTATGAGAAGGTCATTCCCAAATATTTGTACATAATTCTGCATTACCATAAATATTCCTCTAAATCACTTTAAGCACTTTTTTTCCTACAACAACACATTTTATGTTTGATGTCTACCCATGCTTAGGGAACTATGTAGTTGCAGTTGTTTCTGAGAATTTAGACCTTGTTTACTTTATGGTTTCATTCTCTTCTTTCTTTCCTTAAATCTTTCCTTAAAGTAAGTTGAAATTATATCTGCTTACAAGACTATACTAGTCTCTTAAAGTTAAGAGTTATGTGCATTTCTTAGAACTATTTTATTTATTAATAATAATAATGAATATACATATATATATTATTACAAATTAAATAATAGCAGTATCAAAAGAAATACACTCAATAGATTAGATAAAATTGAAGGAGTGATGACATTGCTTTTGGGGGCTTTTCATATGGACTTTGATCTAACAACACCTTGTCGTTCACCTTTTCTTTTTGCTTTCCTTTTTTTCACTTCTGCAAAATGAAAAAAAATAAGAAGCTTGATGTTGATTGTTAATGAGTGATATTGGAGCACAAATAAACGAGATTAACAAAGCAAGAATCAGAAGATTAAGAAATCGAGAGTGTTTCTTAGAAAGAGATTGATACCTCAGCTGAACAATCGAGATGGTTCTTATGATAGAGAGAGCGTTCGAAGAGTTTGAGTGTTTTCGAATAAGACTTTTTGGGTATAAGTTTTTGAGACTTTTTTTTTATAAAAAAATTATCATAAATTTTTTATAAAAAAAGTCTAAGAAACTTATACTAAAAAAATCTCACTCGAAAACACTCAAACTCTTCGAACGCTCTCTCTATAAGAAGAACCATCTCGATTGTTCAGCTGAGGTATCAATATCTTTCTAAGAAGAGACAACAACTACATTCATTTTCACTCTAATTCCCAATATAATTTAAATGTGGTTTAACTCTCTTGTTAATGTTAATTTTAAATTTTGTTCGAGTTAAAATTCATAAATTGTTTATACATAATGCTTTTTTTTCTTTAGGTTCATGACTTTTATCTTTAAAATTTCTTAGTAATAAATTCACAATTAGGTCAAATGACTTAATTTATGGTTAAAATTAAAGCATTAAGTTATAGGTATTAAGATAACATGAGTTGATGTTACTTCTTATCTATGTGACTTAAATAATATAAGAAGTAAAATCTAAGGACATATGAATCAAAATCAAAAGGATATAATCAATTGTTAGTTGGTCTAGTGGTGATTGGTGCCGGACTTAATAGGGAGAACCACAGTTCGATTCCTTGCAACTGCGATCAGGAGGGGACTGGAATCACTTGATGCCAGAATTGACCCCCGAACCGGTCTAAACCGGTGGTGATAAATCAAAAAAAAATCAAAAGGATATAGGTGAAAATAATATTTAATTAGGTAAATTTTCCATCTTATTATAAATCAAACATGGTGTAAAACAAAGTCAAAACTTTTCATGGATATGATCCCTAGCCCGTCGATTACACCATCACGTTTTTGATTTAATTCAATTCCTCAGTCTTTTACAACTTTACTCTGTTCATCTTCGACTTGTGCACCTCCTTCACCATCCTTTTCTATTGAGCCTACTCCACCATAGGGAACTTCACCTTTCTTCACTCCATTACCATACTTAGATGTTTTTGGATAACTACGCATAAAGGTCCAGGGTTTCTTATAATGATACAAAATTTCATTTTGGAATTCTTTTGCTACGTCAACTGCAAATTAACACAACATACTTATTAATTATCATAATAGTAAACAAAAAATTTGACTCATAAATATTTATATCCTCAATTTAGTTGGTCAATAACTGCAAACATAAAAAAAAAAAAAAAAACTAGGATGTGTTTTTATTTTTTATATATTGATGAACTATAGTGAAAATTGTCTTAGACATTAAGGGATTCAAATAATTGTTTTCACTATATTAATTGAAGACGTGAATTGAAATTGAAATTTATACATACATTGTTTCTTATCTTTGAATGACTCAATTGCCACAATAAATATAATAAACATCGCACAAGAAAAATATACGAAAATTAAAGACTTGATTTTCATTTTTTACGAGTATATTATAATTAACAATCAACTGATATTTATAGTTACTATCACACAAGATATATAAAAGATGAATATAAAAGCAATATAATAACATTTGTTTGATTGTGACAATATTAGATCTTCATTACATATTGAATCATTGAAGGGTTTAATTGGAAATGTTTATCAAATCGGTAAGAGGCTTTTCATACAATTAAAACTAACTAATGATTAGATCATTTGATAATTTCTTTAAATTAAATTTTAGTTCTAGCTATTTTTTTAAACATAATAGTTGTCGTTTGTATTTTGTAAACCGAACTAAACCGAATCAAATCAAATTATGTTACAATCCAAATTTCACTTAACTCGTATCTAACTTAAACCTAAACATGTAATGTTTAGTCTTATGGTTACAATTGATTTGCTCTTCTTAACATTTACAGTTTCACTTTCACCCTTCTCAAATCTCTCCTAGCAATATACCGCCTTCTTCTCCAAATACATCTCGTCTTTTCTTCTTTAATCTCTATTCTCTTATATTCTTTCTTTTTTATCTTCTCATTTATATATTTTTTTTCTCTTTTATTTTCATTTTTATTGCATCTCTTCTTCTTTAATCTTTCCTCTCTTTTTTTCTTTATTATTCATCTTCACTAATATCTCATCTCCTATATTTTTTGTTCATATCTATGATTTTTTTATGCTATTGTTTTTATGTTTATTATTCAACTTTTGTCTAATGTAGTTTTTATATATTAAATAAGAAGTTGTGGTCTAAATATGATGAGTTTTATTGTTATTTGATAGTGAGTCATTATACACAAACATAATTTTCAAACTCTAAATTAACATCTACATTCTTATGAATTTATAATTTTGAGGAGTGATTGTTTGAAATCCACATTGATAGAAATAATTACATTTTTAAAATTTACTAGTAAAAAATGGAGTTTTTAAATTTATAATATTATCATGACTCTCATCATTATATTTTTTTAAAAATTTTGGTACACAAGAAACGATGTCCAATTTCAAAATGGTAAAATTGATTTTAATAGAGATATTTTTCATGTTGAACAATAGATTTATATGGAATCTATTTCTTTTAAGGGACATATGAATTCTTCAATTCATGACTTTATAATGATTAAATATTTCGAGAACACACATGCTCCTTTCAACTAATCTAGGAGGTCATCAATTTGTGGTAGAGGATATTTGTTCCATATGGTCATCTTATTCAATTGAGTATAATCAATGCACAAACGCATACTTCTGTCATTCTTCGTAACCAATAGAATAGAACCTCCCCATAAAGAGACATTAGGCCGAATAAAGTGCTTCGCGATCAACTCTTCCAATTGACTCTTCAATTCCCTCAACTATACAAGAGATATCCGGTAAGGAGCAATTTTAAAAGTTGTTATATAAAAGATGTTATATAAAACTAAAGTTACTCTTAGGCATAAGAAATAAAATGTGAAAAGTCATTTAAATTTGAAGAGACATCGAATGCATTCCTTTTCACCCTAATTGATAATATAATTTAAATTTGGTTTAACTCTCTTGTTAATGTTAATTTCTACTCTTATCCGTGTTTAAATTCCTAAATTGTTTACATAGTGATTTTTTTCTTTTGGTTCTTCGCTTTTGTCAATAAAGTTTCTTAGTAATAATAAATTCACATTTGGGTTATATAAAATAACTTAATTGATTAATAAAATTAAGGCATCAATTTCAACAAATTAATATAAAATGAATTGATGGTACTTATTATCTATGTGACTTAATTAATATAAATAGTAAAATCTTAGGATATATGAATCAGGAGTATGTAGGTATATTTAATTAGAAAACATTCCCATCTTATTATAGATCAAACATGGCATAAAATAAAGTCATAATTTCTCATGGATATGCTCCCTAGCCTAACGATTTTAGCATCATATTCTCGATCTAATTCAATCCTTAGATATTTTTGGATAGTCACGCCCAAAAGTCCATGGTTTGCTATAAATGAACCGAATTTCACTTTGCAATTCTTTTGTTGCACCAACTGCAAACATACTTATTAAATATTATAAAGGAAAATAAAAAGTTTTGAATCCTAAAAATTTATATATTCAAATTAGTTTGTGAATGTGTTTTTCATTAATTGGCTAATAAGTGCAAAGAAAAAAGACAATATTAAATAATTGTTTTAACTATATAAATGAAGACATAAATTGAAATTGAAATTTATAAATATACATTGTGTCTCATCTTTGAACCACTCAATTTTCATAACAAATATAATAAAAAGTGCACAAGAAAAAAACACGAAGATTAAAGACTTGGTTTTCATATCTTTGATATATTATGAATATATTATAGTTAACAATGAACTTATATTTTTATTTAACATCACCCAAGATATGTAAAAGATGAAAAAAATACTTTATATATATATATATATATATATATATATATATATATATATATATATATATATATATATATATATATATATATATATATATATATATATATATATAACATTTCTTTGATTGTAACAATATTAGATCTTCAATACCTATTGAATCAATGAAGGGTTAAATTGAAAATTGAAGGGTTTAATTGGGAAATGTTTATCATACTAGTAAGAAGCTTTTCACACAATGAAAACTAAATAGTGATTAGAATATTTGATAATGTATTTAAATGAAATTTTAGTTCTAACTTTTTTTTTAATTATAGAGACATTTTTCATGTTAAATAAAATGTTTTTATGACACCTATTTTTTTTTAAGGGGCGCATGTATTCTTCAATTTATGAGTTTAAAAAAATTAAATATTTTGATTTTAAATGTCAACCTCATCCCCCATATATAAGTTAATTATTAATTTTCTAATCATAATTAAATTAAGTGCAACACGAATAGGGTTTTAAGAGAAAAATCTGAAAGATAAAATTGTGGTAGCATATTTAGAGATAATTTAAGAATATTTTTGGGAGTTTTTTTAGTTAAGATTAGAGTTTGCACCTCCTTTCAAAATCAGTTGTATAGAATTATGTTTTCTATCGAATATGCTAATATGAGAAGTTGGAGAAATCTTTGAATTGAAACTGAACCAATATTAGACAATCATACATTTTCTAATGTGAATATAGTCATTTGAAATTCTTTAATTAAATGAAGAATAATTTACACACTATTTATTCCTTTACGTTTAATATATCTTACATTTTAAAGAGAAAAATGCATGTGAATATAGATTAGCTGATGAAGTTTTTTTTATGAGATTTACTTTGTATTTATGCTTTTAATTTTTTTAAGGATAAGTTAGGTACGCTCAACTATGAATTTTTACTAACAGTTTGATGTGTTAGGTTTTATAACCTTCATCCTTTTTACTTTTTTACTCAATAATTTATCTTTATTAAAATTTTTAACTTTATGAAATAACTCACATATTATCTTTTTTGATGAACTTTCATTGAGTCGAATAAACTCTACTAAAATATGTAATTATATTATAGTATTGAGCTAGGATCTATTGTTATATATTTGCGTGGCCTTATAACAAAGTATTTTGGTCAACATAATTTTTAATGTTGGTACTATTATATTTTTCTTAAAATATAGCTTAGAAAGTGTATAATTTTATTTTTAAGGTTATTTTTAAAAGGTCAAAATAAGAAATATATTAACGATTACAACAAGTCATTCCAACTTAAAATATACTAAAAATTACAAGAAATAATCTAAAATTATAACATAAAACTCTGAAAAAGAAACAAGACAAAACGGTCTACAAACAGCAAGATAAGTGATTTAGCCTCCAAACCTGGTAATGAAAATCAAAATTAACATATTTCAACTCTAACCATAAAAAATACTAAAGCTTTACCCTTTCTCATGACACCTACAAATTCTCCTCTTTATTATGAAAATAAAAATGTTTCTTTTTTTCAAATTAACCCAAATCACAATGAACCAAATAGGATTAATAAGAACAACCAAACATTCTTCGAAAAACCACCTATCCCACCAAATTGTAAGAGACGACCCAACAACTTTCCTTGAAATTTTATTGATAAACTTAGCCAATTAGAAATAGTAAACCACAGTCTACCAAAAAAGTCACATTTTACAAACAAATAATCTCTATTTTCATCCACACCACAATTCGCCACACTTCTATGTTTATTCATAGCAAGAATCTGCCGCCTAGGCAAATTTTCCTTCATCAGGATACGTTTAAAAAACAACCGCAAAAAAAAATAGAAACCTTAAGCCGCACAGTCTTCAACCACAAAATTTGGGAATTAACCAGATTGTTGTTGTCGTCAACTTCAGACAAACATTTATAGGAACTATTGGCCGTGTAGCAAGAAAAAAGGATATAAATTCCTAACCCATCGATCTTCTACGTACACCTACAAAACAATTGAAACCGCTCAAAAAAATCTCTCACTAACTCCTCCTCCCATGCAAGCAACCTCTTATGCCGCTTCTAGGCCTCACCATTATGCCCCCACTCCAACTCATTCATCTTTACGACTTACGCCATCTTATTTTCAGTAAAATAAAATAAAAAACCTACTAAATCTTATCTTCAAAGGAATACCATTAAGCCAATGCACTTTCCAAAACAAAGTAGAAACTCCATCTCCTTTCTTTTGATCAATGTTATCGAACAATCATCCTCCATCAGCCAAACTGACACCCTCCCTTATTTTTTTTCAATTTCCTCCATTAAACTGATCCACCACCTCCCCCAAAACATGAATTCCCCTTCCTCACCATACCGAGCACTCAATATCGTATGCCAAAGACTTCCCATATCATTTAGAATCTTCCAACACTATTTACTAAGTAAGTTTAAGTTTATCTCCTTCAACCTTCTAACCCCCAAACCTTCATTTTCTATTTTCAATCCCATTTAATCCAGGAAAATTTCTCACTTCCTCACTCCCCCCACCCCAAAATGCATTAACAATATATTTAAGAGAAAATATGATACCTTAAAGAGGCTTGAAAAAGGAAAGAAAGTAAACCAGAATGGATGACATAACAGACTTAATGAGAATCATACGAACCCCCATAGAGAGAAAGCAACTCTTCCACCCTGACAACCTTATTTTGATTCGATCAATTAGAGGATACTACAAACTGAGCTTTCTAGAATCACCACCAATGGGTAGCCCCAAATACAAAAATGTAGGCGATTGTGCTTATAGTTCATAACATGCTTTTCCTCATGCAATCAAGATTCAGAGACGTTGACCCCAAAAAACATGCTTTTATGAAAGTTAACTTTTAAATAATACAAGTTACCCATTACTCACAAATGATGCAGGTTCTGATTATACACTTGGAGAATAATTTGTCAAATTATGAGGTTAAAACTTGTTTACATAAAATTTAATAAAATAATGTTGGAAATTGAATAAAAATACCTCCATTTATATTCAAAATGTAAACTCAATCTGATGAAATTTTGAAATAATATAAATGTATAATATCGATTAGTCATATATTCATAGTAACATCTAATTGTATTAATAATTGGTACTAGATATAACAACGTAAGTATTTGGATATGGATGAGATTACAATTTTCTAATGATACACCAACGATTAGAGCAGTAATAATACCTTAATTTTTAATATTAACATGTGGTAATAGAGTTGTATTATTATTTTTCTATCATTTTTTTAACTTGTATTACATAACCTTTTTTACTCATTTTCAAAACAGATACATTGTACCTTTTGCCCATTTCACAAATAACAATTTCTTAAACAGAAATATTGTACTATTCATTGTTTACATTAATTGCAAAGACAAAATGACATACACCTTATAATGTTACAACAAAACTATACAAATGATTAACCAACAAAGTCAATAAGAAAAATGCAAATTCCTGTAGGCCATCCAAAAGTTCTCTTATGTGATTCATAACTTGTCGTTATGCACATATAATTTGAACAAAATTTGAAACCAATCAGGATAATCAGCAACAACAATATTAAATTTGTAAACCTTTGATCTCCAGACCAACAACATTCAAAATTCAATCTTCAACAATTAATTCAAACTTCAATATCAACAATATGTATCATATAAAACTTACTTTAGGATTTTTAATTTTCTAACTTTTACTTCTAAAACCAAGCAACATAGGGTATTCTTTGACATCTCTACATCTTTGAAAAAAATAAATATTAGTAAAAAAATCAAAAAGTAAAATGAATAAATATATATTACTAAGTGATATGAAAAATTGGCAAAATACCCCTTTTGGTCCCTTAAGTATACCCCAAGGTACATTCTGGTCCCTTATCTTTAAAAAGTGACAAAGTGGTCCTTTAATTGTTCAAAAAGGTCTACGTTAGTCCTTTCTGTCCATTTTTTGCTTACGGCGTCAACTTTTCCATGCTGGCATCTGACGTGGTGCTGATGTGGTACGTGTGGCATGTGTTCATCATCAAAGCTCAGTTGGATTCGAACTCAGACCATCTTACATATAGGTGAAACAACTTACCACTACATCACCCTTGCAATTTATGTTTGTCTTTTCGTCCAATTTTATTATAAACAAAAACAAAATAATGATAAGTCATTAACATTTATTTATAAAAAACTTGAAACTTATTGCATCAGTAAATGGGCGTGCGCTATTAAGCCAAGAACAAGAAAATTAATTTTTCTTTTCAAAATTTTTTGGCAAGAATTGTTCTTTTCCCAGATCTAAATCAACGTTCTTCACTCAATGTTCTTTGGTTATTCAAGAAGAAAAAAATAAACAGTGACCCAGATCTAAATCAATAGTACAATCATTTTCATGCTTCTTTTCACTTTGATTTTGTTCCCGTTCACCAAAGAAGAAGAGAAGAGTAGAAGAAATACAATCAACAACATTGAGGATGAGCTTCTTCAAATGGTGTTAAAGGAGAAATTTTAGCAAGCCTGGGTTTTGTTGTTGCTCAGATCTGGGTTTCCATGTCAACTTTTTTTCTTTCAATAGAACAAATGTTGGTGCTTCTTCCATCTAGAGTACTCCAAAGAAAGATTTATCGGAGAAGAATAAGAAAAAGCTTTGTTGATTGAATAAGAAATAAACTATTTTCCATGAGAGAGAAATGAAAGGTGGGGAATTAGGGATGTGAACAAAATCAACTTATCTAGAATTAGAATGGGTTTCAAAACATGGTTTCACAAATAAAAAATCTTTATTGTTTATTTCAATTTTATAATATTAATTATTGAAGTAATTATTGAAAGAAATATATTTGAATCTTTTTACTTGTTTTGGTATTAAATGATTTGGATCTAATTCAATTTTTATGATAATAATAATAATAATTAAGACTCAGCGCCACGTGAGATGCCAACATGGAAAAGTTGACGCCGTTAGCAAAAAAATGGACGGAAAGGACTAACGTGGACCTTTTTGAACAATTAAAGGACCACTTTGACCCTTTTTAAAGATACGGAACCAGAATGGACCTTCGGGTATACTTAAGGGACCAAAAAGGGTATTTTGCCTAAAAATTTTACTTACTAGTTTTCCCAAATCCCCTCTTGATGATCATGGTGATTAGCATGCGCATCATCTAAATCATTTTCTTCAGATGAGTGACGTATATGTGTTTCAAAATAATGAGTCTCAAAATTTTAAACTTGATTTTCATCACTATCTCGAATATGTTCTCCTTGTAGAACAATTGACCATCTAGTGCTAGAAGGATCAGTGACCTAAAAACTTGGTTTGCTTGGATTGCCATAACAAATGGTTCTTTCATATAAGTTGACTTTCAAAGATCAATCTGTGGGAATCCTAATTCACCGGTTTCTACACAAGTGTTATTGTCAATAAATACAAATGTGAATCCGTGTGAATCCTAAGTCATGAAATTTATATTATGCTATGTCAATATCAATTTTTCACTCATACGAGGGCATTTTTTGTTGATAAGACTTTTGTGAACGGACAAGTTAGATTGAACTATATCAATGTTATTCAATATATACAAATGTGCTTGAAGAACTACATCTTGGTCCAATGTATTAACATTCAAACCTTGAGCACTTATATCTCCATATCTTCCATCATGACGAGACTCAGGAATTCCTATAGATTTTTCTTTCGATAAATAGTTTGTACGAAACTCAACAGCTTCTTCTGTGATGTACTATAAAACAATTGAATCATCCGAATGGTGATGATTCTTTGCATACCTTTTAAATATCTCCATGCACCGCTCTATCCGATGACCATAAAATATAATCTCTCTAACTATAGAAGCCTCGTGTTCCAACTCATCTAAATTTGTAGGATCCATGACATTAATACATATAGAATTGAAGACTAAGCACAATTTAGTTATAGTTACCCTTACATTTTTTTGGTAAAATGCAAGGGATAGCCACTAGTAGAATTTTTTTATCAAGACATGACAATCATGAGATTATAAGCCAACTAATTTGAGATCTTTCATTGACACAGGATTCTTCACATTTGATAAGTAATTTTAAGGATCTTTGATACCCTATAAATAATCAAAAATATATATCTTTTTTAGATAGAGTGTGACATGTTGGGGGGAAATATGTTATATTTCATATGTATTTTAGGGTTAACTCTTGTCGTATATCCATCACCGCCATATCTAGACGGAATTTATCACTATCTTTTGTCTTTCCATTTATTCCAGGAAGTGTTCCAATGAAACTATCACATACATTTTTCTCCATATATATGCATCACATCAAGATAATGTCTTATATCGAGACTATACCAAAATGAGAGTTCAAAGAACACAGGCGTCTTTTTCCAAATATTTTTCCACTTGCCCAATTGTTTCTTTCCTAGGACAACATTAATATGTTGTTCTTTTATAAATTATTTCCCAGTTAAGGGCTTTGAAATTTTCGATGCCCAAGGTAAACAATCTTTTTTCCTTTTTTTAATTAGTGGGAGCATGTAGAATCTTCACATGTAGGACAAACTTTATGTCCCTTGATGGTGTACCCAGACAAATTATCGTATGCATGAAATTCATTGATTGTGAAAAATAAGATGACACACATCTTAAAGTTATCACATGTATACACATCATCAAAATCAACAACTTCCTCCCACAAAACTCTTAAATATTCAATCAATGGCATTTCATAAAGATCAATGTCGTTCCCTGGTTGTTTTAGACCTTATGTCATCATTGATAACATCATACATTTGCGCTTCATGCACAATCATAGAGATAGATTTTAAATTATGAGAAGAACAAGTTATGAAGTATGGTTATTACTCAAATTACCAAAAATGTCTATTATGTCGGTGGCAAGTCCAAGTGTAAGATTCCTTAGTTCAAGGGAAAAATATGGAATCAACGAATTGATTTTCTTCAATTACAATTAATTAACTACATGATGAATCATTTCCATTACACACTCTTCCAACTACATTCCATCTAGTATTCTTTGTGTCATTTATATTAGCAAATAACATATTGAACATTTGAATTATCAGTAGGTACCACATCACCTTGGAAGGAATACCCTTTCTAGTTACACCATCATCATCTTCAACACCATTGGCCTTTTACTTATAGCATGACAACCCACACCTCGATCACTCCTTCAAGTTTTCATACTATTTCCTATATAATATGCAATCATTATGACATGCATGTAATTTGTCATAGTCCAAACTCATTAGACACAATATCTTGTTGGCCTCATAACTACGATTCGGGCAACGTGATACCCTCTAGAAGCATTCCTTGCATCAATTCAAACAATTCAGTAGAACTTATATTCGTCCACCCACCTCTTGTCTTAAAATTAAATAGTCTTAGCACAGTTGACATTCTTGTAGCCCGAATATAACGACTTTTCCACGTCTTTTTGAAAAGTATCTTTCACATGGGTTTTCTTAAAAGCATCTACTCCAATATCACAAATCATATCTAGAGTACCATTCATAAAATTATCATCTTCAACTCTATGTAACACATGTATTTTTATTGTCACTTCACCATGCCATACAGATTTCGAGTAATTTTGATCAACTTCATCAACGTGACTTAAATAATATATGTAGTAAAATCTAAGGACAAATGAATCAAAAGGTTGTAAGTGAAAATAATATTTAATCAGGAAAAAGTTCCATCTTATTATAAATCAAACATGGTGTAAAATAAAGTCAACATTTTTATGGATATGACCCCTATCCCGTCGATTTCAACATCATGTTCTTGATTCAATTCCTTAATCTTTTACAACTTTACTTTGTTCATCTTCGCCTTGTGCACCTCCTTCCACACCCTTTTCTATTGAACTTGTTCCATCAGAGCGAACTTCACCATTTTTTACTCCGTTACCAACCTTAGATGTTTTTGGATAGCTACGCGTAAAGGTCCAGGGTTTGTTATAATGGTACAGAATTTCACTTTGGAATTCTTTTGCTGCCTCGACTGCAAATTAATAAAACATACTTATTAAATATCATAAAGATAAACAAAAATTTTGACTCCTAAATATTTACATACTTAATTTAGTTGGTCAATAAGTGCAAAAAAATAACTAGGAAGTGTTTTTCGTTTTTTATATATTGATGAACTATAGTGAAAATTGTCTTAAACATTTTAAGATTCAAATAATTATTTTCACTATGTTAAATGAAGACATGAATTAAAATTTATATATACCTTGTTTCTCATCTTTGAATGACTCAATTGGTACAATAAATATAATAAACATCGCACAAGAAAAAAACACGAAGATTAAAGACTTGATTTTCATTTTTTGATAACAAGGAGTATGTTATAATTAACAATCAGCTGATATATATATATATATATATATATATATATATATATATATATATATATATATATATATATATATATATATATATATATATATATATATATATATATATATATATATAAACATTTGTTTGATTGTGACAATATTAGATCCTCAACACCTCTTGAATCATTGAAGGGTTCAATTGGGAAATGTTTAACAACTCAATAAGAAGCTTTTTTTTATACAATAAAACTAACTAGTGATTAGAATATTCGATAATTTCTTTAAATTAAAGTTTACTTGTAGTTATTTTTCTAAACATAATATTCATTATAGAGAGACACAATTTTCAAACTCTATATTAACATATACATTGTTACTAATTTATAATTTTGAGGAGTGATTTGTTTGAAATCAACATTGATAGAAATAATTACATTATTAAAATTTACTAGTAAAAATTGGAGCTCTTAAATTTATAATATGATGACGATTCTCATTATTATAATTTTTTAGAAATTTTGGGCCGCAAGAAATGATGTTCAGTTTCAAAATAGTAAAATTGACTTTAATAGAGATAATCTTCATGTTAAACAATAGGTTTATATGGAATCTATTTCCTTTAAAGGGGCACATAAATTCTTCAATTCATGAGTTTACAATAATCAAATATTTTGATTTCAAATGTCGACCTTGTCCCACACCTAGAACCACACAACTTAATTATTGTTTTCTTAGTCATGATTGAATTAAGTGCAACATGAATGGAGCTTTAAGAGAGAAATATGAAATATTAAATTGTGATGATATATTTAGAGATAATTTAGGAACATTCTTGGGAGCTTTTTCAATTAATATTTCAAGAAGAATTAAATGGAATCATGTTTTCTATTGAATATGCTAACATGAGGAGTTGAAGAAATCTTTGGCTTGAAATTGAATAAATGTTGAACAATCGTACATCTTCTAATGTGAATATTGTCATTTTAAAATTTTTAATGAAATAAAAGAGTAGTTTACGCACTTTTTGTTTCTTTAAATTTAATACATTTTACTTTTCAAAGAGGAAAATGCATCTGAACATAGATTAGCTAATGAAATTTTTTTTTTACTATGACATTTTATGAGATCACTTCTTATTTATGATTTCAAAAGAATTTTGAAAGATAGACTGGGTATATCCAACTATCATTTTCTACTTAGAGTTAGACGAGTTAGGTTTTATGCTCGCCATCCATTTTTATTCCAATAATATATCTTTATTAAAAATTATAACTTTAAGTTTATAAATGAAATAACTCACATATTATCTTTTTAATGAACTTTCTAAACTCAAATAAACTCAGCTAAAATATGTAATTATATTATACTATTGAGCTAGGAGCTACGTTATATATTTGTCTGGCCTTAAAATAAAGTATTTTGGTTAACATAATATTTAATGTTGGTACTATTATGCTTTCCCTGAAATATATGATAAAAAAACATATAAGTTTAATTTTAAAGTTATTTTTAAAAAGGTTTAAATAATAAACATATTAACGATCAAAATAAGTCATTCCAACACAAGAAGTGCTGAAGATGACAAGAAAGAATATGAAATTATAACATAAAACTCTGAAAAAGAAACAAGACAAAACGGTCTACAAATAGTTGATAAGTAATATAAAGGATTTAGCATCCAAACCTAGTAATCAAAATCAAAAGTAGAATATTTCAACTCTAACCATCAAAATACTGAAACTTTACCCTTTCTCATAATGGCTGCAAATGCTCCTATTTTTTCTGAAAAAATACGAATGTTTTTCTTTTCCCAAATAACCCAAATCATAATGAACCAAATAATATTAATAAAAACAGTCGTTGTAAGTGATTTCCCAATAACTTTTCTTGGAACATCGTCGAGGAACCTAGCCAATTAGAAATAGTAAGCCACAGTCTACCAAAAAATCACATTTTACAAACAAATAATCTCTGTTTTCATCCTCACCATAATTCTTCACACATCTTTGTTTATTCATAGCAACAATCTACTTCCTAGCCAAATTGTCATTCGTCAGAATACGATTCAAAATAACCTCCAAACAAAAATTGAAACCTTAAGCGGCATAATCTTCAATCATAAAATTTGGGAATTAATCGGATTGTTTTATCGTCAACTTCGGACAAATAGTTATAAGCACTACTAGTCGTGTAGGAAGAAGAGGGATGTAAATTCCAAACCCATCCATCTTTTATGTCCACCTACAAAACAACTGAGTTAACCACTTAATATGTTATCCCACTAACTCCTCCCACACAAGTAACCTCTTATGCCAGTTCCAGGCCTCAACATTATCCCCCACCTTAACTCATTCATCTTTGCGACTGACGCCATCTTATTCTTTGCTAAATCAAACAACCTACTAAATATTATCTTCAAAGGAATACCATCAAGCCAAGGGTCTTTCTAAAACAAAGGAGAAGCCAAGGGTCTTTCCAAAATATTAATGTTCTCTCATGCAACCAAGATTCAGAGACGTTGACCCCAAACAACATGTTTTTTATGAATGTTAAATTTTAAACTTGATATAACTTCATAAAAAATCAAGACCGCCTTCAAAACTCAGACATTAATCCAAATTTTAACCCCCACCAATAGAGTATCGTCAGCAAATTGTTAATGACAAACATAAGCAACGATCTGTGCCCCCACCCCATAACTTGCATACAATCTTTTTTCCACTACAACATTCATCAAAATAGGTAACCCTTCAGCTGCGAAAAGGAAGATAAAAGAGAAAAAATTATCACCTTATTGAAGATCTCTTTCCAACTTAAACTCGTCAGTTGAACTACCATTTACATGAACAAAAGCAGTTACCGTAGAAATACATTCTAAAATCCATTTTCACCATAAAGTCAGAAAATTCATTTTACACATAACATCCTCAAAATACCACCAATCTACCGATCATAGAATTTTTTTCAAAATCAACCTTAAATAATAATAATTCTTTTTTCAAACTACACACATCGTCCACCACTTCATTAGCTAAAGAATGTCATCCCAAATTTGCTGACCTTTTACAAAAGATGACCGAGACTTAGAAATATCACTGTTAATCATGTGCCTCAAATAATTGGCAAGAACCTTAGATAGGATTTTGTACAAAAAATTAACCAAATAAATAGGTTGAAAATGTGATGGGCGCTGAGGACTCTCAATTTTAGGAATCAAAGCAATAATAGTACTATTTATGGTTGATGTCAGGGATTTATTTTGCATTCATATTTATAAAAATTTCTACCACTTTTCTTGATCTTATACAATTAATTATTTTAAAAAATAGAATTTCAGTAATTCTTTATTTAGGTAATTCATAACTTTATTTTAAAATAAAAATATAATCATTTTATAAAATAAATTTTAAAAAATAGAATTTCAGTAATTCTTTATTTAGGTAATTTCATTGTGTCCATGTGTGTGTGCGTGCGCGCCTCCATTTAAATAAAAATGCAATAAGATGAAATTTTAAAATAATACATGTTACCAATTACTTACAAATGATGCAGATTTCGATTATACATTTGGAGAATTTGTAAAATTATGAGGTTAAAATTTTTTACATATCAATTCAATAAAATAATATTGGAAATTGAATAAAAATACCTCCATTTATGTTTGAAACGTAAACTCAATCTGATGAAATTTTGAAATAATATAAATGTATAATATTGATTCATAATAATAATAACAACTAATGGTATTAATGATTAAAAAAAACTAATGGTATAAATAATTGGTATTCGATATACCAACATAAGTATTTGGATATGGACGAGATTAAATTTATCTAATGATACAATCTAAATAACTAATACACCAACAATTAGAGAAGTGTTATTATCTCTATTTTTAATTTTAACCTGAGGCAAGATAACAGTATTAATTTTTTTCTATAATTTCATTTTAACCTGTATTACAATATTTTTTGCCAATTTTTAAAACATAAACATTATGCCTATTTCCCATTTCACAAACATAAATTCTCAAACTGAAACATTGTACTATTTATTGCTTACACCAATTGCAAAGTCAAAAAGGCATACACCTTATAATGTTGTAACAAAACTATAACAAATGATTAACCAATAAAAGCAATTACAAAAATGTAAATTCTTGTAGGCCATCCAAAAGTTCTTTTATGTGATATGTAATCGGTCATTATGCACCTATAAATTCTCGTAGGCCATCCAAAAGTTCTTTTATGTGATATATAACCGGTCATTATGCACCTATAATTTGAACAACATTTGAAAACAATTAGGATACTCAACAACAACCTAAAATCTTTAAACCTTCGATCTCAACAATAACAACATTCAAAATTCAATCTACAACAACAACTTCAAACTTAAATATCAACAACATGCATCATATAATAATTACTCTAGGGTTTTTAATTTTCTAACTTATACTTCTAAAATTTTGCAACATAAGGTATCCTTCGACATCTCAACATCTTGGAAAAAAATAAATATTAGTAAAATGAATAAATATATTATTAATCAAGTAAAGTAAAAAATTACTTATGAGTTTTCTCATATCCCATCTTGATGATCATGATGATTAGCATGCACATCGTCTGGATCATTTTTTTCAGATGAGAGACGTACATGTGTTTTGAATGAAGGGGTCTCAAAATTTATATCTTAATTTTCATCACTATCGGGAATTTGTTTTCCTTGTAGAATAATTTGAAGGAGTGAAAAACACTTAGAAAGGGGGGATTGAATAAGTGTAACTCAAAAACTTGAAAGATAAAAACAATGAACACAATTATTTTTATCCTGGTTCGTTATTAACCAAACTACTCCAGTCCACCCCTGACAAGGTGATTTACCTCAATTGAGGATTTAATCCACTAATCCAACTGATTACAATGGTTTTCCACTTAGATACCCTCTAAGTCTTCTAGAGTCTACAGATCACAACTTGATCACTCTAGGAAATCTTTTACAATCAATGTAAAATAAATGTTTACAAGAGTTTGATTTGCTTTTAAAAAAGCTGTGATCACAACAGTGATATTTCTCTTTGAAGGATAGAAAAACACTTAGAAAGGGGGGTTTGAATAAGTGTAGCTTTAAAACTTGACCGATAAAAATAAATTGCACAGTTATTTTTATCCTGGTTCGTTGTTAACTAAACTACTCCAGTCCACCCCCGCAGAGATGATTTACCTCAACTGAGGATTTAATCCACTAATCGCACGGATTACAATGGTTCTCCACTTAGTCAGCAACTAAGTCTTCCAGAGTCTTCTGATCACACACTGATCACTCCAGGAACAACTGCTTAGATACCCTCTAAGACTTTCTAGAGTATTCTGATCCACACGATCACTCTAGTTACAACCTGCTTAGATAACCTCTAAGACTTCCTAGAGTATTCTGATCCACACGATCACTCTAGTTCCTTACAACTTAATGTAATCAATTCTAAGAGTATTACAATTGCTTCTTAAAAGCTATAATCACAAACTGTGATATTTCTCTTATCGTTTAAGCTTAATCTCACTAATATATTACAACAGCAATGTAGTGAGTTTTGATGAAGATGAAGATTCTGAGCTTTGAATAGAACAGAGTTTCAGCAAGTTAATATGAGTTGTTTTGTTCCAGAATCGTTAACCTTGCTTCTCATCAGAACTTCATATATATAGGCGTTGGAGAAGATGACCGTTGAGTTCATTTAATGCTTTGCATGTTCCGTACAGCATCGCATTTAATGTTATACGCTTTTGTCAACTACCTCGAGCCTTGTTCACGCTGTGTCTACTGACGTTGCCTTTAATAGCTTCTAACGTTCCTTTTGTCAGTCAGCGTAGCCTGCCACTTGTACTTCCTTCTGATCTGATGTTTGTGAATACAACGTTTGAATATCATCAGAGTCAAACAGCTTGGTGCAAAGCATCTTCTGATCTTCTGACCTTGAAGTGCTTCTGAGCGTGATACCATCAGAACTTCAGTGCTTCTGATCTCATGTTCTTCTGATGCTTCCATAGACCCATGTTCTGATTCTGCTTCGACCATCTTCTGATGTCTTGCCAGACCATGTTCTGATGTTGCATGCTGAACCCTTTGAGACAAAGCTTCTGAGCGTTGAATTATGCATACTCTTTATATATTTCCTGAAAAGGAAATTGCATTTGATTAGAGTACCATATTGTCTTAAGCAAAATTCATATTATTGTTATCATCAAAACTAAGATAATTGATCAGAACAAATCTTGTTCTAACAATCTCCCCCTTTTTGATGATGACAAAAACATATATAAATGATATGAATTTGCTATCAGAAAGAGCAGACGGCAAAAGACAAATTACACAGCTATAGCATAAGCATGTGAATATGTCTCCCCCTGAGATTAACAATCTCCCCCTGAGATAAATAATCTCCCCCTGAAATAAATACTCGAAGAACTTTAATAAAAGACTTCCCTGATTATTTCGGTAGAGACGATCACATAAGCTTCTGTCTTCAGAGAATTCATAGCTTCTGACTTCTGCTTCCATTGGACAGCTTCAGAACTTGAATTTCTTTAAATCCCTAGAACACTCATAGCTTCTGATTCCTGCTTCCATTTAGGACAGCTTCAGAACTTGAATTTCTTTGATCTTCAGAACATTCACAACTTCTGATTCCTGCTTCCATCTAGGACAGCTTCAGAACTTGAATTTCTTTGATCTTCAGAACATTCACAGCTTCTGATTTCTGCTTCCATTTAGGACAACTTCAGAACTTGAGTTTTCTGGATCTTTAGAACATTCACAGCTTCTGATTTCTGCTTCCCTCGGATAGCTTCAGAGCTTTGAATTTCTACCAACATCACTTCATGCTAGATTTGTATCAGAACATTGTTGAATGTACCAGAGCATCATCAGAGCATCTCTACATCCTGAAATGTTACAGAACAAAAACTAAACGACAAAAGTCAGCATGAACGAGTCAGAACATAAAATGTATATTAGAACACATGATATGTATCAGAGCCATATAGGCTAAAATAATGTATCAGAGCAAATAGAATTTTGTCAGAGCAAATAGACAAATTTTGGATCAAATTCTATTATCAGTGCTTCTGATTCTGAAGCTTGACAGCACTCAGCTTGCTTCAGTTTCCATAAGCTTATTCTTTTTACAGAATAACGCTTCTTATGGTTTTGCTTCTTGTGTGCTTTGAAGATTCTCTTCACTTCTTTATACCTGCAAAACACTTAAACCATATAGAACTTGCAGTTCTTGTTAGTAAATGTGTGGGAGCTTTACCCAGCAACTGATAGATTAATCAAATCATTTATCATTTATCTTCTCCCCCTTTTTGTCATAACATCAAAAAGAATATTCCAAAAGATTCAGATGTATAAAACGACAAATAAAATCACTGGAATGTAAAAACAAAGAAACTTCAACAGAGATATGCAAAGATCTGCCGCCTTTGAGTCATAGATCTTCAACAGGCTTAGAGCATGATTAAGAGATCCAGACAAAGGATTCAAGATGAACGCTAGGTTTGAACTAGGAATTTTTAAAGAAGGAAAAACTTTGTTTGAGCAAGAGAAAAAAAAATAGAAGAGAGAGAGAAAACTTGATGAGGAATGCAAAGGAACGGAGGATTTAAATAGACAAAAAAAATGAAAAAGTACAATAAAGAAAATGGTGAAAAACAATTAATGTTACATGACAAGACGGGAGAGAGATTTTGACAAAAAATAAGATACGCACAGTTACCTATGGTCGGCGTCCCTTCAACTGCACGCGCGCTTATCCATGAACAGTAAAGACAGGTTTACCATCCGAGATAAAACGTTACAGCTGTTTTGCTTTAAAAGAGGTTCTGAATCAACTTAGACAATGAAACGTTAGTAATAACCGAATCATAATTTCTAAAAGATTTTAATCAGAACTTCTGATTAAAAGATAATCCACTTTCATTTCAGAAGATACTCATACATAAGAACTTCTCATCTTCTCATTCTGGGCATAAATCCATACTGATGTTCTTCAGAATGAACTTAAACCTATCTTCAGCCAGGGATTTTGTAAAGATATCAGCCCATTGATGGTCTGTATCCACAAAGTTTAAAGATAGAACACCCTTCTGAACATAGTCCCTTATGAAATGATGTTTAATCTCAATATGTTTAGCTTTTGAATGAAGAATAGGATTCTTAGATAAACATATAGCAGAAGTATTATCACAGAATATAGGAATGTTACTCTCATATATCTGATAATCATCTAGCTGGCTCTTCATCCAGAGCATCTGTGTACTGCAACCAGCAGCAGCGACATATTCTGCTTCTGTTGTTGATAGAGCAATAGTTGCTTGCTTCTTGCTATACCAGGAGATCAAATGACTTCCAAGAAATTGGCAACTTCCTGAAGTACTCTTTCTTTCAATTCTGTCTCCAGCATAGTCAGCATCGCAGAATCCTACTAAGTTGTATTCTTTAGATTTTCTGTAAACTAAGCCATCATTAGTAGTACCTTTCAGATACCTTAGAATTCTCTTAACAGCAGTTAAATGAGATTCTCTAGGGTCTGATTGGAATCTAGCACACAAACAAACACTGAACAGAATGTCAGGTCTAGAAGCAGTCAAATATAGAAGAGATCCAATCATACCTCTGTATAACTTCTGATCTACCTTCTTACTTACCTCATCCTTACCTAGGATGCATGTTGGATGCATAGGAGTTTTGGCTTCTTTGCAGTCTAGAAGATTAAACTTCTTCAGAAGTTCCTTCACATACTTGGTTTGGTGAACATACGTTCCTTCTGATGTTTGATTTATTTGTATTCCAAGGAAATACTTGAGTTCTCCCATCATGCTCATTTCAAACTCAGCCTGCATAGACTCAGCAAACTCCTTTCCAAGTGTAGCATTAGATGTTCCAAAAATAATATCATCTACATATATTTGACAAATTAAAATATCCCTTTTAAAGGTTTTACAAAAGAGAGTAGTGTCCACTTTTCCTCTAGTGAAACCATTATCCAGAAGGAAAGAACTTAAGCGTTCATACCAAGCTCTGGGAGCTTGTTTCAATCCATACAACGATTTGTTTAGTTTAGAAACATGATTAGGAGACTTAGAGTCTTCAAAACCAGGAGGTTGATGGACATAAACTTCTTCATCTATATAACCATTTAAGAAGGCACTCTTAACATCCATCTGATAGAGAGTGATGTTATGTTGAGTGGCAAATGAAATTAATAGACGAATAGATTCTAACCTGGCCACTGGTGCAAAGGTTTCTGTATAGTCAATCCCTTCTTGCTGACTGTAACCCTGAGCCACCAGTCTGGCTTTGTTCCTTACCACTTCACCTTTCTCACTGAGCTTGTTTCTGAAGACCCATTTTGTACTGATTATATTGAATCCATCTGGTCTAGGAACAAGATCCCAAACATCATTCCTTGTAAACTGATTCAGTTCTTCTTGCATAGCAATTATCCAGTCTGGATCTTCTAGAGCATGATCAACAGAAGTTGGCTCGATCAAAGATACAAGACCTAATTGACAGTCTGCATTGTTCTTAAGGAATGCTCTTGTTTTGATTGGATCATCCTTCTTTCCAAGAATGACATCTTCTGAATGACCAGAGATGAGTCTGGATGATCTTCTGACAGATGGTTCTTCAGAAATGCTTAGATTCTCCAGAGAAGCTGATACTTGATCTTCAGATTCTTTGCTTCTGAGAAGCTCTGCTTCTGATGCGTTGCTTCTTGGCTCAACAACTTCTGATACATCAATATCACAATCTGCAAAATTATCAAACTGCTTTGGTTTTTCAGAACCAAGCTTATCATCAAACCTGATATTGATTGATTCTTCTACAATCAATGTTTCAGTATTGTATACTCTGTAGCCTTTTGAGCGTTCAGAATATCCAAGAAGGAAACATTTTTGTGCTTTGGAATCAAATTTACCAAGATGATCTTTAGTGTTCAGAATAAAGCATACACATCCAAAAGGATGGAAATATGAAATGTTGGGCTTTATATTCTTCCACAATTCATAAGGAGTCTTATTTAGAATAGGTCTGATAGAGATTCTATTCTGAATATAACATGCAGTGTTAATTGCTTCTGCCCAGAAATGCTTAGCCATATTGGTTTCATTGATCATGGTTCTGGCCATTTCTTGTAGAGTCCTATTCTTTCGCTCTACAACTCCATTTTGCTGTGGAGTTCTAGGACAAGAGAAATCATGGGCAATACCATTTTCTTTGAAGAACTCTTCAAAGAATCTGTTCTCAAATTCACCACCATGATCACTTCTAACCTTTATGATTTTACACTCTTTTTCAGATTGAATCTAAATGCAGAAATCAAAGAACACTGAATGAGACTCATCCTTGTGTTTCAAGAATTTTACCCATGTCCAGCGGCTATAATCATCTACGATGACTAATCCATATTTCTTCCCTCTGACAGATGCTGTTTTGACTGGGCCAAACAGATCAATGTGCAAGAGTTCTAATGGCCTTGAGGTAGAAACAACATTCTTGGACTTGAATGCAGGTTTGGAGAACTTGCCCTTCTGACATGCTTCACAAAGAGCATCTGATTTGAATTTCAGATTAGGGAGTCCTCTGACAAGATCCAGTTTGTTTATCTGAGAAATCTTTCTCAAACTAGCATGACCTAATCTTCTGTGCCAGACCCACTGCTCTTCAGAAACAGACATAAGACAAGTCACCTTCTGACTCATAAGATCTTGCAGATCTGTCTTATAAATGTTGTTCTTCCTCTTGCCGGTAAATAGGATTGAGCCATCCTTCTGATTTACAGCCTTGCAAGACTTTTGATTAAAGATTATATCATAACCATTGTCACTCAATTGACTGATAGATAAGAGGTTATGTGTTAATCCTTCTACAAGAAGTACATTTGAAATGGAAGGAGAGTTACCAGACTTTATAGTTCCAGAGCCAATTATCTTGCCCTTCTGATCTCCTCCAAACTTGACTTCTCCACCTGGTTTAAGCACCAGGTCTTGGAATGTAGACCTTCTTCCCGTCATGTGTCGCGAGCATCCAGAGTCCAGGTACCATGACATTTTGCTTCCTGTCCTCTTTGCCGCCAAGGATATCTGCAATAGGAATAATCTTTTCCTTAGGTACCCACAATTTCTTGGGTCCTTTCTTGTTAGTTCTCCTCAAGTTCTGATTGAACTTGGGTTTAGCAAAATATTTAACAGGAGGAACAGTATGATACTTCTTATTCTGAGTTCCATGATATTTCTTAGGTTGTGTCACATGCTTCTTGGTGTGTGTTATGTGAAAACTTTGTGCATGTGATGTGTGCTTAATATCATGGGAGTGGCCAAATTTAAATTGGTTATACAGAGGCTTGTATGATATTTTCATATCATCCACAGATTCAAGCTTGTATGGGATTTCACCCTCATAACCAATGCCAACTCTTTTGTTTCCAGACACAGCATATATCATAGAAGCTAGCTGACTTCTGCCAATACTTCTAGATAAGAACTTCCTGAAACTTAAATCATATTCTTTCAGAATATGATTCAGACTGGGAGTGGATATTTCTGAATCAGAAGGAGATCCAACATTATTGGATAATTTTAAAACTTTTTCTTTTAATTCATAATTTTCCAACTCAAGCTTCTTAGTTTCGAATTCAAATTGCCTTTTTAGCTTTTTGTATTTGATACTAAGATGAGCTTTTAATTCAAGAAGCTCTGTTAGACTGGAAACTAACTCTTCTCTAGATAGTTCAGAAAATACCTCTTCAGAATCTGATTCTGATGTAGATTCTGATCCATCATTTTCTGTCGCCATCAGCGCAAAGTTTGCCTGCTCTCCTTCAGAGTCTGATCCTGATTCTGATTCAGAATCATCCCATGTTGCCATAAGACCTTTCTTCTTATGAAACTTCTTCTTGGGATTCTCCTTCTGAAGTTTTGGACACTCATTCTTGTAATGTCCAGGCTCATTGCACTCATAGCAGACAGCCTTCTTCTTGTCAAATCTTCTGTCATCAGAAGATTCTCCACGTTCAAATTTCTTTGAACTTCTGACGCCTCTGAACTTCCTTTGCTTGTTCTTCCAGAGTTGATTTAGCCTTCTGGAGATCAAGGACAGTTCATCTTCTTCTTCAGATTCTGATTCTTCAGGATCTTCTTTTCTAGCCTGAAAAGCGTTAGTGCATTTTTTAATATTAGATTTTAATGCAATAGACTTACCTTTCTTCTGAGGCTCGTTTGCGTCCAGCTCAATTTCATGGCTTCTCAAGGCACTGATAAGCTCTTCCAAAGAGACTTCATTCAGATTCTTGGCAATCTTGAATGCAGTCACCATTGGGCCCCATCTTCTGGGCAAAATTCTGATGATCTTCTTTACATGATCAGCCTTGGTGTAGCCTTTGTCGAGAACTCTCAATCCAGCAGTCAAAGTTTGAAATCTTGAAAACATCTTTTCAATGTCTTCATCATCCTCCATCTTGAAGGCTTCATACTTCTGGATTAGTGCAAGAGCTTTGGTCTCCTTGACTTGAGCATTTCCTTCATGAGTCATCTTCAAGGACTCATATATGTCATGGGCCGTTTCCCTGTTAGATATCTTCTCATACTCAGCATGAGAGATAGCATTCAGCAAAACAGTCCTGCATTTGTGATGATTCTTGAAATCTTTCTTTTGATCATCATTCATTTCGCTTCTCGTGAGCCTTACACCAGTAGCTTTAACAGGATGTTTGTAACCATCCAACAGAAGATCCCATAGATCAGCATCTAGACCAAGAAAGTAACTTTCCAGTTTAACTTTCCAGTATTCAAAGTTTTCACCATCAAATACTGGTGGTCTAGTATAACCATTGTTACCATTGTATTTCTCAGCAGAGCCAGATGTAGATGGAGTTGGATTTGGATTTGCTTGAGATTCACCAGCCATTTTTTACTGAAGCGTTTTTCTCTTCCTGAATCTTTTCTAAACACGGTTAAGTGCTTGCACCTTAGAACCGGCGCTCTGATACCAATTGAAGGATAGAAAAACACTTAGAAAGGGGGGGTTTGAATAAGTGTAGCTTTAAAACTTGACCGATAAAAATAAATTGCACAGTTATTTTTATCCTGGTTCGTTGTTAACTAAACTACTCCAGTCCACCCCCGCAGAGATGATTTACCTCAACTGAGGATTTAATCCACTAATCGCACGGATTACAATGGTTCTCCACTTAGTCAGCAACTAAGTCTTCCAGAGTCTTCTGATCACACACTGATCACTCCAGGAACAACTGCTTAGATACCCTCTAAGACTTTCTAGAGTATTCTGATCCACACGATCACTCTAGTTACAACCTGCTTAGATAACCTCTAAGACTTCCTAGAGTATTCTGATCCACACGATCACTCTAGTTCCTTACAACTTAATGTAATCAATTCTAAGAGTATTACAATTGATTCTTAAAAGCTATAATCACAAACTGTGATATTTCTCTTATCGTTTAAGCTTAATCTCACTAATATATTACAACAGCAATGTAGTGAGCTTTGATGAAGATGAAGATTCTGAGCTTTGAATAGAACAGAGTTTCAGCAAGTTAATATGAGTTGTTTTGTTCCAGAATCGTTAACCTTGCTTCTCATCAGAACTTCATATATATAGGCGTTGGAGAAGATGACCGTTGAGTGCATTTAATGCTTTGCGTGTTCCGTACAGCATCGCATTTAATGTTATACGCTTTTGTCAACTACCTCGAGCCTTGTCCACGCTGTGTCTACTGACGTTGCCTTTAATAGCTTCTAACGTTCCTTTTGTCAGTCAGCGTAGCCTGCCACTTGTACTTCCTTCTGATCTGATGTTTGTGAATACAACGTTTGAATATCATCAGAGTCAAACAGCTTGGTGCAAAGCATCTTCTGATCTTCTGACCTTGAAGTGCTTCTGAGCGTGATACCATCAGAACTTCAGTGCTTCTGATCTCATGTTCTTCTAATGCTTCCATAGACCCATGTTCTGATTCTGCTTCGACCATCTTCTGATGTCTTGCCAGACCATGTTCTGATGTTGCATGCTGAACCCTTTGAGACAAAGCTTCTGAGCGCTGAATTATGCATACTCTTTATATATTTCCTGAAAAGGAAATTGCATTTGATTAGAGTACCATATTGTCTTAAGCAAAATTCATATTATTGTTATCATCAAAACTAAGATAATTGATCAGAACAAATCTTGTTCTAACACTCTTAAGTTCTAATACTTAACACTCACTAAGATATTACAAAGTTTATGAGGTTGAAGATGAAGTTCTTTAGCTTTTGATTTTGACAGCATTTCTGTAAGTTTTGCGCAAATGTTGTATTTTGCTTCTGATCAGAACTTCTATATATAGGCACTTGAGAGGAAATGACCGTTGGGAGCATTTAATGCTTTGTGTGAATAGTACAACGCTGCATTTAATGTTTCACACTTTTGTCAACTACCTCAAGCCATGTTTTTGCTGCTTTTACTGACTTTGCCTTTTGTAGCTTCTAACGTTCCTTTTGTCAGTTAGAGATTTGACGTTACATCCTTTCATCTTGTACTTTCTTCTGGACTCAGATTTTGTAGATAACAATAGTTGAATATCAGAGTCATCAGCTTTGGTGCAGAGTGTCGCGGGCGAAAAATCGTTTATCCTTTTTTTTCGAGATGAGACACCTGATGCCTTCTTTGGGCTCGAGTGCTCATAAAAAATGATTTTTCTTTTGTTCCGACCAAACTTTTTATTATTTCCAAAGGAGGAAAAGGAAAAAAGCTGCAATAACCTAAAAAGTGGGGGAGAGATCTTGGGTAAGAGGGTTGGTTATACGAAGGGAAGGTATTAGCACCCAATGTATCTATAGTACTCTATAGGATTCTTTATTGTTTTTCATTCTATGTTATGGTGGAGGTTCTGTTGTGAAATAGGTGGGACCTAAGGTGTTTGTTTGATTATGCTCGCAAATATCATCGCGATCCTCTGCATACATATCCCTTAGAGGGAATCAGAGCATCTGTAGCTCGGGTCTACGGGTGCTAAGGTTTGAATGGTTTGAGGGAGAAGTTTTGCTCGTCAAGGATACGACCTTGTGCCTACGTATTCTCAAAGAGATGTTGAGAAAGTCAGAGCAATCGTAGTTCCCACTTATGCTAGTGGAAGCAAAGGAAAAGAGACAAATGTCATCTAAATGTTCGATGTATCTAATCTATATCATCACATACATCTGTTTGTTTTTGTTTGAAAATCTTTTCATTATAAGCCCTGGGCCATGCCACTTATGGTGCTTAGAATGATAAAGATGCTTTTTAGCCAGCCTTGTGGCAAAAACTTTCAATGAAGTCAGCCTTGTGACAAAAAGTTTTGATTAATCATCCAGCCTTGTGGCAAAAGTTTCAATGAAGTCAGCCTTGTGACAAAAACTTTTATTAATCAACCAGTATGGTGGCAAAAAAGGTTTGATTGACTAGCCAGCCTTGTGGCAAAAAAGTTTGATTGATTGATTGATTGATTGATTGTTTGTGATGATATAGATGAGATACTCCTATCATAGAGATGAAAAATGTCTAATCTCCTAGGGTATTTGTTTTTGATATTGGGGATGCTTATAAGAAGCCTGTGGGTCCTTGTACGAAGCCCAAGAGGAGGCTATCCGAGGGTCCTTGCATTGTAAGCCCAAGAGGAGGCTATGGGAGGGACAATCCAGGGTCCTTGCATTGTAAGCCCAAGAGGAGGCTATGGGAGGGTCACTCGTTTGTACAAAGCCCAAGGGGAGGCATGGTATAGTTGGTTTGAGCTCTTAGAGCGATTTCACCGGGAAACCATACTCTATGTCCTAACCTAAACTAGTAGAGATTCTTTGCACGAAGCCCAATAGGAGGCTATAGGGAACCTAGTGTTGTACTAAGTTGAACAAGCACACATATCACACATATGAACAAACATGAACAAGTATGAACAAACATGAACAGGTATGAACAATTATATATATGACAAAGTGTGTGTATATAATGGAGTTTATGAAGGAAATATGCCTGTAAGCATGATCCATTTGTATACACGGGGGCTCGGGACTTATACTCGAGGAGAAGTCCACTTGAGTTTACTCAAAGTTATGTAAACAGGTATTCACAAAAGGGCTTGGGACTTATACCTACATGGAGGCCCATGGTATTTTTGGGAAGATTTAAAGAAAACCTTCATTTTTGATTTGTTATTCGAAGTTAAAAAAACAAATTGAACGAGATATATACAAAAAGGTGTGTGTACAATGAAATACCTAATTTCATGTACAGGAATGGGACTTATACCTATGTGGAGGCCCCTGTTTTATTTTATAAAACATGGTTGATTGTTTTATTAAAAGACGCGTCGTTTGTTGTTTTGAAAACAGTTGAAAAGTATTATTTTTGCAAGAAGTTTATTTGTTTTGAAAAAAAAGACTGTATAAAAAGAAAAAGGAGTGGGTCTTAGACTCTCTAATATTCGAGAGGCCCCACATCGTTTTGAAAATCAATTGATCAATTAAAAAGATTTAATCAATAGTTTCCTTTGAAATAAAAAAGAAATGGTTTATCGTTTTGAAAAGAATTGTGATTGCTTGTTTTAAAACGGTTTGAATTTGAAAGAAATCAAATTAATTAAGATAAACACAAAGATTACACTTAATTAGCACCTAAATGATTAGGGTTTGATCACAAAATATTTACAAGTGATTATGTTAAAAAATCAAATGAAAAATAATATTTTAAAGTATTTAAAACACTTAAAAACAAGTCATTTTAAACCTAACTAAAAAGTATCAAATAAACATTTTTTTGTGATTTTTTTGGATGTTCATAAAATATATATATTAAATGAGGAGTGTATAAAAAATGAAGAAAAAATGAATTAATTTGGTTAGTTAATTAATTAAATGAAGTTTCTGAAGAAAATAAAGAAAAATAGTGTTAAAAAAATGTTTTGTCTCCACAAGGGTTTGAACCCACGCTCTCTCTCTCTCTCACCAGCCAAAACACTTACCAACTGGGCTGCGCGCGCAGCTTGTAAGTATAACGCATCCATTTAATTATATTTAAAAACGAACATTTGAAATTTCTGAACAGAAAATGGCGCCAAGAACACATCCCCAATTTGATTTTGAAATTTCTGAAAACTTAACCAAATTGATCAAGTGAAGGGTCTATCTCACTTGGTTTTTTACAAGGATCATGATGGTGCCCTCATAATTCATTTATTTTTGCTCTAAGGTGATCAATTTTGTGATGAACACGAAGAACCCTAATTCTGAGATTGATCATGAAATCGTGTATGTGCAAGATAAATAGCAATTGATTGAGGGTTAATGATCCTCATAAGTGCAGAAACAAGATGGTATGTTCATATTTCATTTATGATGCATGGAGAATAGAGTTTGAAGTTCATGAGCACTTACCTTAAAAATGGCAAAACTGAGAATCGAATTCTGCAAATGAGGAGTTCCAGTTGTTGTTTCTTGATCTGGACAGCATCAATGGACCTTATGGAACATGTTTGAATGCTTGGAACAGTTTGAATTCACTTGAGCAAGGCCATGGAACCCGATCTGCAGAAGCTTCAAGTATGGATCGAGCTTGATGATTATGAGGTTACAGGTTGATGGTGAGTGTTTGGATAGTTCATATGAAGTATATGGATGGTGTTAGAAGTGATAGTTTGGACAGAAATAGCCTGGAATTGATTTTGGCATGATAAGGCTTATTATGTGCATATATGGAAGTGAGGTAGTGATTTTGAGATTGAGGTGTTTTGGGGTGTGTGAGTGGATCAAACACATCCCATATGATGTTTATGAGATGTTAGAACCATAACTTTGGCCATAACTTCAATGGTTTGGAGGTTGAGTTTTCTACCTCTTTGAAAACTATGAAACTTGCAATTCAAGAATGAAGAGAGAAAACCTATAATTGTGAGGTTTTGGTGTGATTTGAAGAGTGATTTGCACCTCTATTTATAGGCCATGAGTTCTGAATGCAGAGCTTTGCAAGTTGATCAAGGAATGATGATTTGGCATTTGGAGATAAAATGGAATCTTCACATTTAATGCAAAATGGTTAAAGTGACTTAACCATGGTTACTTTTCTAAGCTTCTTATCTCTTTCCATTCTGATCTCAAACCAGCAAAATATCTTCCAATTATTGCATTGGTGTGTCATCACTTGGATCATTTGGCAAAATGGTTCATAACTTTGGCAAAATGACTTGAAATTTCAAGTGAAAAGTTCACTAATGTCAAAATTCAAAACCATGGCTACACTCCATATTTTTTCATGCTCTTGGACATTTTGGAAAGCTCATGTTACACACTTCAAAACCCTAGTTGAAAGTTTCTTCAAAACCTTTAAGGAAATGGGTGAAAAAGATCCATGAACTTTGAAGAAAATGAAGTTTTAAGTGAAATTTTCAAAAGATACCAACTTTGAAGCTCCATATCTCTTAAATGGTTGATCTTTTGGAAAAAAATTATATGTGACAAAGTTGTTCATTGGATCAAAATCTACAACTTTCATGTTGGAAGTTTTTTTCAGTTTGTAGGTGAAATTTTGAGTTATTCCCTTCCAAAGTTTGGAAAAAACCATTGAAAAACACTTAGAAAATTTTCTAAGTATGAAAGTCAAACTTTTGACTTTTTGATTCTTGATTGATTTTCTTGATTTTTCTTGATCAAATGACTTTATATATCATATATTGATGATTTGAAACTTCAAAAGTCATGGTTGACCAAAATTCCCCAAAAGTCAATGGTGATCTTGTACAGTTGACTTTTTCAGACGAATCGCGTTTCTGGAGATTTCAAGTGAGTCAAGCTATCCTCATCCAATGAGTGGTATGAATGGATCATATTGAGGTATTGGAGGATATTGAATCATAGTTTGAGTTGTGACACCATGTCCTGACTAAAAAGTCAGTTGTTCGGATGAATTAGGTCAAAAACCCTAATTGTCGATCAGATGAAATTGATGACTGTAGGTCTTGAATTGAGATACAATTTCCATTGTATATTGTCATAGGGATTATTTGAGGATGATTGAAACCTTTGATTGACTTCCTGGGGATTTTTTGGGTTTCCCAAATGTGATCCCTGATCTTGGTCCCTGATAGTTCAAAAACCCTAATCTGATAATTTGAGATTTCACTGTTGATCAATCTTTGTGTAGGAGATGTTCTGAGCCAATGGATTAAGTCAAAATGATGCACTTGGGGTCTTGAGGTCATGTCCCAAGTCATTAGGCCAAATCCTGAGCAAAAGTCAGGGGTGTGCTATCTTCAGTTAAAACCCTAATTTGGTTGATTCAGTGCCTTTGAGCTTGTTGAAATGAATCTCTGGGGACCAAATGTTGGTTATTGATGAAGATGATTCATTTGAGATGAAGGGGGAACAAAACCCTAATTAATTGTTACTTGCACTGATGAGTGATTTCTTGATTAAATCCTGCTGAGTCACAAGTAGCAAACACAAACTATGCAATTTGTTAGAGATGCAAATGATGCATATGCAAATGATATGAGGTGGTATCTTAGGTCAAAAATTGGGGTATGACACAGAGCATCTTCTGTCTTCTGACTTTGAAGAGCTTTGAGCGTGATACCATCAGAGCTTCAAAGCTTATCCTTCTGACTGCCATCTTTTGATGCTTTCCAGTTCATGTTCTGATTCTGCAGGACCATCTTCTGATGTCTTGCCAGACCATGTTCTGATGAAGCCATCCAGAACTTTCTGAGTCAGTGCTTCTGAATGCTGATTTGTGCATACCCTTTTATACTTTTCCTGAAATGGAAAACGTAAAGGATTAGAGTACCACATTGTCTTATACAAAATTCATACTTAATGTTATCATCAAAACTAAGAACATTGATCACAACATTTCTTGTTCTAACAATCTCCCCCTTTTTGATGATGACAAAAACATACAGAATTGATATGAATTTGTATCCAGAATATCAGATGAACAAAGACAATTACACATATATAGTATAAGCATATAATTCAGAGTGTGTGAATATGTCTCTCCCTGAGATTAACAATCTCCCCCTAAAATTAATACTAGAAGAATTTATAAATAAAAGACTTCCCTGAGTATTTTCCATTTCAGCGGAGACTTTCACATCAAACTAGAACTTTAGAACATTCAGAGCTTCTCTTTAGAGCTTCCATTGGATAGCTTCAGAGCTTTGAATTTCTCTTTGTGATCACTTTGTATCAGAGCTCTATATCTTCTGTCTTCTATGTATCTGAGCTATCAGATCTTGAGACTTCTTGTATCAGAGCTTCTAGGTTTGATCACATCATTTCTTGCTTCTGATCTTGAAGCTTCAGAGCACTAAGCTTGCTTCAATTCTTTAAGAGCTTTAGAATTGCTTTTCCCCATGTATTTGCTTCTCATATTGAGCTTGTCTAGAATATCACATTCTTGCAAAAACTATCAAAGACAGAAAACTTGCAAATAATTGTTAGGAATGTTGAGACTTAAGCCCAACAACTAATATTATAAATCAATTCAATTATCACATTTCTCCCCCTTTTTGTCATAACATCAAAAAGCATAAAATATTCAGATGATAGACACACAGAGTGAAGAAAGAAAATGATAATATTTCATTGATTAATCAGAATAAGAGAATACAAAAGCAGATGCAAGCAAAACAAATGCAGAAACAAAGAAAATCCAACTAAGACACAAGACAGACTATGACTAGCTAAACTTAGAAGCTAAGACGGCCAGAAGGTTCTTAATCTCAAAAGTGTCTTCAGCTTGCTTCTTGGAAGTTTCTTCTTGGTTCTTCATCCAAGTTATGAACTCAACATTGGTGTCATCTTGCTTGTCCAGACGACTAGCCAAGGTAGCTTGATTCTGTTGGAGTTCCTTCAAAGTGTTCAGCAGAACAGAGGAAGAAGGATCAACAGAAGAAGCATCAAAACTGTTTTCCAGAACAGGATGTGTAGCATCAGCTTCAACCATTTGAACATCTTCATGATTTTCCTCAGCAGGAATATCTTCAGCAGAAGACTCTTTAAACACATGAAGCTCAGGTTCTGGAGGGTACTCAACTTCTGGATATACCATGTTAGGAGCCTTCTCTAGAGGGTTCTCCCAGAACCAGTTGAACAACAACTAAAAATCTCCAGTCAGAACCTTGTATGGATGTGGCTTCCATACCACAATAGCCAGAGGATTTTCTTCTTCTAACTCATCAACAAACTGCTTCTCTTCCATAGGCTTCCAGTTGGTGATTGGATTGAGTACTTTCCATCATCATACTCCAAGAAGAGTCCAGCAGGACCAGGAGCAACAGCCAAACAATCTTTCTGGAGATCCAGAAAGTTAACCTGTATCTCCTCACCAAAAGCTCTCCAGAGCTTTCCAGCAGCTACATGATCCAGCTTGGAACCATGAGTAACCTTCAGAACTTCTAAACCTGTCCTGACCTTGTTATTTAAAAAATCAAAACGTGCATCAACAGAAGGTTTTGGAGTTTTTGTTGTGGGAGGTGAGATTGGAGATTTTGGATTGAGAGAGGAGATTGGCTTTTCTGGGTGGAAGAAAGCATAGGGTTAAGATTCTCTATCAAGAACAAACAATGTTCCTGAAGAGGATGGTTGACGAGAGGATTCAGCTTCATTGTCCGAGTCTAAGACTACGACAACGGGGTCAGAAGATAGTTTGTTTTTATGATTATAGGATTGCATGAGACGGATGAAAGAATCAGAAAGAGAGGATTCTGATGAGGGGAGTTGGAATAACACAATAGTGTCAACATGATCATAGTTGGAATGTGGAGGAGGTTGAGAAGTGGATATAATGGCGTGAGGAGGAATGATGGTGTTTAGAGGTGTGGGTTCAAGAATAGGTTCAGAAACAGGAGGTTCAGAATCAAGAATAAGCGTTTTGCCTTTAGATTTGGGGGGAGAAGGAAGGTTAGACTTTTTGGTGGTTGGAGGTGGATTTGCTGGGGCTTTTTCTGGTGAAAAATTTGGTGGAGCTTCTGTTGATACAAATTTGAATTTAAAACAGGACCAGAATCAGGTGCAGAAATTACAATACCTGAAGGTCGTTTCTTCTTCTGAGATCTAGCAGGTCCTTCTCCAACAGTTTTCCTTTTCTTCTCCTTATGTTTCTCCTTATGTTTCTCTTCCTTCTGTTCGTCCTTGTTATTTTTCTTCTTCTCTTCCTTCTTATTTTCTTCCTTCCATTCTTCCTTCTGTTCTTCCTTCTTTTCTTCTTTCTTTTCTTCTTTCTTCTCCTTCTTCTCTTCTTTTCTCATTTCTGGTAGGTCTAGCTTTCTTTTCGTCCTTCTTTCTTTCTCTTGCACTACCTCTGGAACTTGATTAACAGTAGTGGCAAGTTTTTGCTTGCTTATCCATATAGGATCACAGTCAGAGCCTTCCGCCTTGTGCATAGCAATGTATTGGACAACAACTTCTGGATGTTCATTTCTGAGTAACTACTTAAAGTCAGCCAGAGCAGGAGCTTTTTTGGACCGAACTTCAGTGTCCACTTGGGGAGTAACACCAATGGTCTCAATTAAAGCCATTTTCTTCAGATTGGTAGCGTTCATGGCGCTTCCAATTGTTGTATAAGGATCCTTGATAATGCCAGATTTCTCTAGATCCTCAACTATCTTTGTTTGAACCAGAAGATCTGTGATGATACTTCCGAAGGGAATGATGTTTCTCTTGTACTTAGGGTTCTTTAATCTGGATTCATCTCTAGATTCCTTCAGATGATTCCACATGTGGTTTAAGATGATGAAGGGAAGATCCACTTTTATCTGTTTACCAATACAATACAGAATGTATTGTTGGTCCTTGTTGACATAGTTGGGGGATACAGTTGCCTTTCTATGATAGATGCATTCCAGAAGAATCTTAGCCCAGATTCTGTAAGAAGTCTTTAGTTCCTTGATTTCTGTAGACTCTTTCCCAGACTTGTAGATTTCTTCATACACATCATTCCACTCAGTTCTTCCTACAACTGCTCTAGAAACACCTTCAACGGTTTCCAACCCAAACAGTTTTCTTAGAAGATTTTCAGTGATGGAGAACAGTTCACCATGCACAATAGACAAAATAGCTTTAGGCATGACAGTTGCATGAACCCAGAATTCTTTCATCAAATCTGGATAAACTGGTCCACACAAACCATAGAAGAAAGCTTGCCATCCTTGAAAAATCATGTTATCCTTCAGATGAATATCATGTGCTTCTAGGTTATCAACATCAACCATCATTTCGCAGATAACTTCTAATTCTTTTAAAGGAATCGTACAAGTCTTCCGTTGAACAAGTTGTTGTTGCTCTTGATCTTGATTTTGTTGTTGAGAAGATGAACTAACATGTTGTTTTGAAGAAGAAACCATTGAAGCACTACTGAGATTTCTAGGTTTCTTTTTAGGTTTTTTGAAAAGGGAGAAGAAGAGGAAGAAATGCATAAACAAGGAGATGATGAAGTCGTGAAAAGAGGGAAAAATAATGATAGATGAGTTTAAATAGCCACGGACACAAAACAAAATGCAATGAAATTCTGAGAATGAACAGTTACAGAATGCAGAGAATCAACCATATTAAATGTTGAATGACGTTAGAAGAGATAACGTGAAATTTGAAAAGATTAGCACAGTTACCTAGGGCGGCGTCTCATCACTACACGCATGCTTGTCCCTTCAGAATGAACACGTGGCCATCATCTGGAATAGCTGGTGATAGCTGTTTTGCTTTTATAGAAGTTTTGTATCATACTTAGATATATGAAACGTTAGGAATAACAGAATCAGAGTATCTAAATGATCAACATATCCAGAACATATGATAAGAAAATAAATACACATTTCAAATCTAATTCATATATCAGATCTTCTCATCCTTTCATTCTGGGCATAAATCCATACTGATATTCTTCAGAATGAACTTAAACCTATCTTCAGCAAGGGGTTTTGTGAAGATACCAGCCCACTGATGTTCTGTATCCACAAAGTTTAAAGAAAGAACACCCTTCTGAACATAGTCTCTAATGAAGTGATGTTTAATCTCAATATATTTAGCTTTAGAATGTAAGATTGGATTCTTAGATAAACAAATAGCAGAAGTATTATCACGGAATATAGGAATGTTACTCTCATATATCTGATAATTTTCTAGCTGACTTTTCATCCAGAGCATCTGTGTACTACATCCAGCAGCAACAACATATTCTGCTTCTGTTGTAGAGAGAGCAATTGTGGCTTGCTTCTTGCTATACCAGGTGATCAAATGACTTCCCAGAAACTGACAACTTCCAGAAGTACTTTTCCTTTCAACTCTATCTCCAACGTAATCAGCATCACAATATCCTACTAAGTTGTATTCTTCAGATCTTCTCATCCTTACCTAATACACATGTTGGATGCATTAGAGTCTCTGCTTCTTTGCTTTCTGACAGATTAAACTTCTTTAGAAGTTCTTTCACATACTTGGTCTGATGAACATAAGTTCCTTCAGAAGTTTGATTGATCTGAATGCCTAGGAAGTACTTTAGTTCTTCCATCATGCTCATCTCAAATTCTGCCTGCATAGACTTAGCAAACTCCTGGCCACTGGTAAAAAGGTTTCTGTATAGTCAATACCTTCTTGTCGACTATAGCCCTGAGCAACCAGTATGGCTTTGTTTCTTACAACTTCTCCTTTCTCACTCAGCTTGTTTCTGAAGACCCACTTAGTTCCAATGATGTTAAATCCTTTAGGTCTTGGAACCAGATCCCAAACAACATTCCCTGTAAACTGATTTAACTCTTCTTGCATGGCAATTATCCAGTCAACATCTTCCAGAGCTTGATCAATAGAAGTTGGCTCAATCAAAGACACTAGACCGAATTGACATTCTGCATTGTTCTTCAAGAATGCTTTACTTCTGATGGGATCATCTTTCTTTCCAATGATAACATCTTATGGATGAGCAGAGTTGAGTCTAGAAGATCTTCTGAGTGTTGGCTCTTCAGATATTTCGAGATTCTCTAAAGAAGCTGCAACTTGATCTTTTGATACCTTTTTACTCTTGGTTTCTTCATGATCTGAGTTAGAGATGTCTATAACTGCAAAATTCTCAAACTGCTTTGGCTTTTCAAGACCAAGCTTATCATCAAATCTGATATTGATTGATTCTTCAACTACCAGAGTTTCAGTATTGTATACTCTGTAGCCTTCTGAGCGTTCAGAATATCCAAGTAGAAAACACTTCTGAGCTTTAGAATCAAACCCATGCAGATGATTTTTAGTATTCAGAATATAGCATACACATCCAAATGGATGGAAATATGAAATGTTGGGCTTTCTGTTCTTCCACAATTCGTAAGGAGTCTTATTAAGAATATGTCTTATAAAGATTCTATTCTGAATATAACATGTTGTGTTAATTGCTTTTTCCCAGAAATGCTAAGCCATATTGGTTTCATTGATCATGGTTCTGGCCATTTCTTGTAGAGTCATATTCTTTCGTTCTACAACTCAATTTTGCTGTGGAGTTCTCGGACAAGAGAAATCATGGGCAATACCAATTTCCTTGAAATAAATTTCAAAGATTCTGTTCTCAAATTCACCACCATGATAACTTATGACCTTTATGATTTTGCATTCCTTCTCGGATTGAATCTGAGTGCAGAAGTCAAAGAACACAATATGTGACTGTGGACCTCCGATTTTTTTTAATACCGGGCCATACCTCTGTTCTGTAGAGATACGTGAACTGACTCTTTTTTGTCGCTTAATGCTTTCGCATTTTTGAAAATTCACAGAGTCGCCACCGACCTTTTATTTTATCCAATTAAGGAAAGGTGTATAAAAGACACAGAAAAAAGACCTTTAAGAAATTCTGGGTAAGGGGGTAGGTTATACAAAGGGAAGGTGTTAGCACCCTTTGTATCCATGGTTATCCATGGGCTCTTAAGTTTGCTTAGCTCACTTGTTTTTCGATCACTTTTCAATTGCTCTGAAATTGCTCATATGTGGTTTCAAATACCTTTGTAAATTGAATTTTGTAATGATCCGTGTGTGGATGTATACAAAATGCTTGTTTATCTTTCGAAAGATGTTTTGAAAAGAACGTTAACTTTGTAATAATCCGTGTTTGAATGTATACAAAGTATTGTCTTTTTTGAAAGTTTTTTTGAAAAATCAACAGTGTATGAGAATTTTGTTTGTTTTGATTTGAGCAAGCAAACTAGGAGGTCTACCCTGAGTTGTAAGGTCTTTATCCTATTTCCTTTAAAAATCCATCCTTTCACCGGATATAAAAGCAAGGTTCGATTTTGTACTCAAAACAGTGGAATTTGACTTTGATTTTGAAAGATTGAAAAGGGATTACCTGAAGAGGTGCAAGTGTGATTGTGATTGGATTCAGATATTTATCTTTGACGTTAGTGATCTAACGGTTCAATTTTATCTTTGACATACACGCAGTTTATATGTGCTGGGAATTAAAATGCGGAAATGTAAAGTGCGGAAAGTAAATCTACGCTATTACATCGATTGTGCGGGAAATGTAAACTAGCCTATTTACATGAATTTGACATCCTATACATTTATCTAGGAATTTTAAATTGCAAGAAAAATAAAAGGCATGTTTTTGGATTTTTTATGATTGTTTTTAATTTAAAATTAATGCATAATTAATTAAATTAAAATGAAGAAAAAAGATGGAAATATATTTAAACCTAGAAATTAAGTTTAAAATATATACAAAATATTTGTTAATTAATTTTAAAACAAAACTAATTTTTTTGGAATTTTTGGAAATTGATTTGAAATTGATTTAAGTTAATTAAAACATAATTATGCAAATAATTATACAAATAATTAAAACTCAAAGATAAAATTATTCAAAATATGTACAAAATTAGTTTATAATATATAAACAATATTTTATATGAAGAACAATTTTTTTTGGGATTTTTTGATTGGTTAGAATAATTAAAAAAGCAAATATATAAATATATACTAATTAATTATGTAAAATATTGAAATTTTGAAGAAAAATAAAATATTTTTATTTCATAAAATAGTATATTATTTTAGAAGTCTAAAAATATTTTTTGTGTATTTTTTGGATTTTTAAAACTATTTTTAATTAATTTAACAAAGAAATTAAAATAAAATAGAAAATAAAATAGAAAATAAAAGGGATACTTATCCTGTGTGGTGGTTTATGAGGGAGCATGATAAGATGTGTAATCTAGTGCGTTAGATGAAGAATTGATGGAAATCTATGGCCCAGATGCGTGGGCACATGGTATACATGCGTGGGAGTGATCACGTGGGATCACAAAGACTTTCAACAAGTCTGTTGGGCCCCACCATGCATATGTGGCTAGCGAGACTTGCTGACCAGCGAATGGGAAGCGCCAGAAATGCCACGCGTGCTGGTCAATGTTTCCAACTCACTATTCATCTTCTTCAACCTCTTACCTATGGATTTAGCTGCGGATTTAGCTGCAGCATTACCTGCGGATTTTGTTTCAAATTTCCATGCTTCTGAAAACCTACAAAAACAACCATGAGCAAAAACAAAAGGGACCCAAATCGACTTAAAATCACCTCCTGAACACGATGGTGGTGTTAGTTTGGCTATTTGAGCGCTGTAGCTATGGGTTCGAAGAGATTAAAGTTTAAACATGCATGAACATTCATCAATGGTGTTAAGCAATATTCACGTGGAAACCAACATGTTAAAGCCCAGACCTGCCTTATAGGACCTCATTAACTTATTAGAATGATTAGTTTATATTGAGGTTAGTTAAATATATGAAAACGAAAGTTGATCATGTATGAATATGAACAACACTTATGCATGTGATACGACTCTCATGGGACCACACAAAGGGCTTGTTCTTACTTTATATGATCTTAGAAGATGATTGGAATGATTGTTTTGTATTGATATTGATTGGAAATATGAAATTGAAAATTACAAAGTTATGGAATTTTGAGAGAAGTTTGATGTGTTTCTATGCTATGCTTGCTATATTTTCGTGTGTGTCTTGGCTCTTTGTTGCTGAAATATCTTGAGCTATTTATAGGCCAAGATGTGCTTAAATTTGAAGCTAAGAAGCATTGATGGCTTTTGTTGAAATTTTGGCTTTCAAACTTAAGTTTCAAGCAACCTTGGCTTGCTCTTCACACTTTTCCCTTAGCCTTTCCTTGAATCTTCTTTGCTGCAGAATATTGACTATTTTTTGATGAGTCATGCTTAGAAATTAAGCTACCATTTATCCATGCATTTTCCTTTTAATTTTAATCTTAAAGTAAGATAAAATCATGCAAAAATGGATAAAAAAAAGGTATGGGCTTAGCCTTGGTCGTGGGAGGCCCATTACATCATGGAAATGATGTTTGAATGCTGAAAACTTGGCCCCATTTGGAAAAAATGCCATTTTGAACAATGTTGATTTCATGCATTTTCCCAAAATTTAGCCAACTTCAACAAGGTGTAAATCCTTCAATTTTTGTCATATGAAGGAGATCTTGCACTTTTTGGAAACCTCAAAGAGTCCTCTAACCAATGCCTTTGGTCTCATGTCAAAATGATTTTTGAAGCTCCTTGTGTGTCCTTTTGAAAAAAGTGTCTTTTTGTTGACTTTGAAAATGACCTGTAATGTATTTGGTCATATTTTTCAAATGGTGAATCCAATGACCATGGGATCAATGGCATTTGAAAGATAATTGAATTTCCTTCAAAACAAGCTTTGGTTTGAATTTTTTGGATGAAGGATGAGAGAGTTATGATCAGTCAAAGTTGAGTTGACTTTTCAGGCAAAAACCCTAATTTTGAATCTTAGGGTTTTGTTGATTTTTGATCTTTCCTTGATGAATTATGATCATCCAATGATCAAATGATGAATCCTTTGACAAAATATGGACTTTGACAAAAAATTTCATTTTTGACTGTCTGTTGACTTTTTTGGTCAAACGGGTCGTCTGTTGACTGTTTGAGCTGCTGACGGTGCGTCTGAGTGAATTTGAAGTTTGAAAATTTGTATGATGGTACTTTGAGATATATGGATGTGTATGAAATCCATTTGAGCTCTCAAAACTTGTTGCTCCTGTAAAAACAAGAAAAACCCTGATTAGGGACTGTTTGTGTAGGAGACAGTTAAGCGTACCTGATTTTTGTGCAGTGTTGAGTCTCTGCTAATCGCGTGATATTCAGAAGACTTCTAGCACAAAGATCTTGGAATTTTGAATTGTGAAAGATTGATTTGGTTGATGGTACAAAACACTGAGAATTGTACTGCCAGCAGTTTGGCTGTCGACTGACTGTTCAGGTATTGACGTAGCAGTTAGAGTGAAAAATCAACAGTCAAAGTTAATTTTCTTTTTTGTTGTTTTTTTTTTGTTTTATGTGAAAAATGAAAGTTTATTTACTTGACTTGTTATAAAAACACAGACATAATAAATAACTAATGTTTACTGTTACCAGTACAGTCTGAGTTTCCTGATTCTGCGCCTGCAAAAAGATTTAACTCTGTACCAATTGTGTCAGTACTATTTATCTGTAAATAAATAAATAGCATGTGTGAAGTAATAAACAGTATTTGGCGTTTGCGTAAGAATAAATTCAACTGCAAGCCAAATTACTGTATAAGAAAAATTCTAAAAACTAAGTATTTCATATGTCAGGATATTTGTTGAAATAAAAATCCATGATTATATGAGACCCTTAATTTTCAGATTGGAGTTTTCTTGAAAAATATGTGGGCAAATTTTGGGGTATAACAGTTGCCCCTATTCAATCTTCTTAAACCTGAAGAGATTGTATGAAATCTGAAGGTAGAAGATGATTGAATATTTAGATGCCCTGAAAATTTGCACTTACCTTGATCAGAAGAGATGTTGGAAGTTGCATTTGAATGTCGTCTGCGAAATGTTGTTGGCAGATTGAAACATTACCTGAGATGGGCTTTCAGATGCCACCTGGTAAATGTGTTGATGGTTTGTTCATCAGAATGAATCCATTTATTATATCTTGATGAAGGATTTGAAAGTCTTTGTGTTGACTGTTTCGGAACCGTCCAAGGTTACCGCTTTAAGTCTTGGAAGATAATCGTTACGGAACTTGTCCAAAGTTTTTTAGATTTTGGAAGTTGATCATTGTGGAACCGTCTGAGGTATCGCTTTAGATCTGCAATGTTAAATCGTTCTGGAACCGTCTGAGGTATCGCTTTAGATCCGCAATGTTAGATCGTTCTGGAACCGTCTGAGGTATCGCTTTGGATCCGCAATGTTAGATCGTTTTGGAACCGTTTGAGGTATCGCTTTAGATCTGCCACGTTAGATCGTTCTGGAACCGTCTGAGGTATCGCTTTAGATCTGTGATGCTTGTTTTTGAGTTGGTAAGTGATCAGAATGAATCTTCGGCTTGATCATATCTGAGAGAACCGTTTATGGAATTCAGGTGATCACGGCATGTGACTGAGAACATCTTTGTTGAAGATATCTGCCTACCTGAAAAATCAAGTTAGTGATATGCAACGTTTATGATGCATGTAAATGCGAGATATTCCCGGAGAAATATGCATGTTATGCTGTGTATGAATATGCGCATGATGCATGATGTATGATGTATGATGTATGAATATGATGTATGAATGTGAATATGTGAATGTGAATATGTGAATGTGATGTCAAGCTTCTAATTGGAAAAATAAATTCCCACTAGTCAGCTGGACATGAATGTATTGTGATCGTTGATGATCTTTTGTCTTGCTTGAGTACCCTCGTCTGGGGAAATTCTTTGAGAACCCGGGTATCCCGTTGAAGGATCTTTGACTACTGCTTGGGGAACCAAAGGTAACTGGAAGTTCTGATGCCCTTTCAAATGGGAATGAGGAAGATGCATAATCCTCCGATGCACTATCTGACCAAGTCCGGGTGCGGGGATCACATCTTCTGAAGATAGTAATCTGGAACAACCCTGCTGGGGGATAAGACTTCTTTTGAAGAGAAAATCTTTTTGAGGAATTTGCTGAGAAATGCGTTTCTCTTGGTGATTTCCTTCTGATGGAATGATGTCCAGATGATCGGGACATTTCCTGAATGCTATTCCTGTTTTTCCTGGTAAACATCAATCATATTCAAATGCATATGTTCATTCAAAATTATCATTGGGATGCTTACGTATTTAAACAGAAAAAATGAAAATAGTGATTTTTGAAAGAGCTGCATTGAAAAGTGCCATGATAGGCGGGTTAGCACAGGGAGACAACAATCCTAGAAGTAGGAAACTGTCAGAAAGTTTTGAAAAATATTTATGAAGATAAATAGCTATGTGAAAATGATCCAGTCAAGTTTCAACTCTGCTATTGCCAATCTGTCTTCGAGCATCTCATCCCTTACTTGTTGGAAGAAAGTGATTAGACTGATCGGTGTCTTTGAGGTGTTGAATCTTGATGGTGAGTAGGCAGCTGAACGGAACACAGTTGTATGCTTCATTCCCTAACTTTTGCCTAGGCCGCCCTTTCAGGTTTTCAGCCTACCGGGATTGTATTTGTTTAGTCTCTAATTTTTGCCTGGACCGCCCTTTCGGGTTTTCAATCCACCGAGACGCTCATTTTTGCCTAAGTTGCCCTTTCAGGTTTTCAACTTAGCGAGCTGTTTTTTTTATTTTTTCAAGAGAAGTATTTTTTGACTATGTCAGCATTCACAGGGTGTGGGAAATCCTCGCCATCCATGGTGGTAAGCAACATGGCGCCGCCGGAGAATATTTTCTTGATTATGAATGGTCCCTCGTAGGTGGGAGTCCATTTGCCTCTGGGATCACCTTGTGGTAAGATGATGCGTTTAACAACCAAGCCACCAGTTTGGTATGCTTGACTTTTGACTTTTTTGTTGAAGGCTTTGATCATGCGCTTTTGGTATAGCTGACCATGACAAATAGCTGCGAGCCTTTTCTCATCAACCAAGTTTATCTGGTCCAACCGTGTTTGAATCCAATCGTCTTC